>NW_015166421.1:768084-768210 GCF_001447785.1 Gekko japonicus
CTTTTCAGTTAAAATCAAAATAAATTAGCAAAACCCAGATTGAACCCTGGGACCTTCTCCAAATGCATGGAGATTTTTGACCTAGTCCAGCATCTAGGGGTATGCAACCAGAGTCCCAGCTAGTAA
>NW_015166421.1:768683-784952 GCF_001447785.1 Gekko japonicus
TCAGGTGTAGGCGGTTTCCCTGGCGGGGTGCTCCTCTTCGGTGCTCAGTGGTGACTTTCTCTTCTTGAGGCGCGCGACTCCCGCCTCCTTCCGGCCTCAGCAACGTCCTTTTCCGGCTCCGCTGTGCCGGCGCTTGACGTCATCACGCACCCTTTCCTCGGCGGTGGTCGCACGATGTTTCTTCGTCCAGCCACCAGGGATCGCTCCTCCGGATGCATCCGCTCGCCGCCGCCGCCATCTCACCGCGCCGTGCCATCACACTGGAGCCGATGTCTCGCCGCTGCCATCGCCGCCGCCGCCGCCGCCATCCTCAACCACCACGCTAGGCAGGGTGCCCCCCACCCAACTAAGGGTGGGTACCCATTTATCTACTTGCAATTAAGTTGCTTTCGAACCGCTGGGTGGGCGGGAGCTGGGACAAGGGTCGAGAGCTCACCTCGACCGCGGTGGTACTCGAACAGCCATAGTGGCTGCTCGAATGGTGTTACTAAGCAGGCATTTAACTGACTGTGCCACCGCTCCCTGTGTGATGCAGATTGTGTGATGCAGAGGGGGGGGGAGTCAGGTTGACCCAAGGGAATTTTTGAATGGGGTCCAACTGATCAGTGGTAAACAACTTTAGGAAGTCATTGCTTTGAGAGACATCCATTCACTGAAAATACATGGGGCTATATAACAAGAACAATGGCATATGGCAGGAATTGATTAGTTTCTCTACCAAATAAGGAGTCTAAGGGCTCCTGGTTTGGATAAAAGAGGATTTCCAACCAATGAAAGTGTTTCAGTGGACCACTGCCTTAGAGGGCTACTGGAGGCCAAGAGCAAGCACAGGAGGATCTGTGGCTCAGCAGAAGAGCCTCTGCTTTGCATGCAGAACGCCCCCGAGTTCAATTCTCAGCATCTCCAGTTAAAAGGACTGCACAATAAGTGATGTGAAAGGACTTTGTCTGAGACCCCAGAGGGGCTTTGCAAGTCTGAGTAGTCAGTACTGACCTTGATGGACCAATGGTGTAAGGCAGCATCATGTGCCACCATGTGTAACTGAGCCTCAGAAGCCACTTGGCTCACACCCTTCATCAGCAAGGGCAGCTGGTCACCGGTTGTTGCCTCCTGCACTGCTTCCAGTTTGGGGATGATCCAATGGGTGAGCTATTAGCCATTGTCTGCCCCACTATGAAGAATGGCCCTGCAGAGGTGGTTTATAGCTGTCAGGTCCCCAGTTAATACACTCTCAACAACACTATTGGTAGTGATGCTTCATTAGAGATATGCTTACATCAGGAACTTGAATTTTGTCAGGACTGAAGAAAGCATGCAAAAAGCTCAGGTTATAGGTAAAACCAAATACAACTCCCACCCCATGCATTCGTCATCAGTCAGCCCCTAGTGTTACTGTGGCAACCCTGACAGATATATGGTGCCTTATCTAAGCTAGTCTGGCAGGAAAGTCTCCAAGACCAAATCTCATGAGAAAAGGTTGAGGGGCACAACTTAAGAAATGGTTATGGCTACTACTAGCATACACTCTAATAATACACACATTCCCCTCAGGAATTCCCTCCCCCCAAGTATATGGCAAGGAAAGCAGTGAAGCAAAACGAAATGAAGCGAACTGAAACCTTGACAATAGCACCACTCCTTTTCACTGCCCTGTCCACTCTTGGTACTGATTATATGTTTGCCTTGTGAACGAGATGAGGGAAGGGAAGAAGTAAGATGGAGAAATAGGTTGGCAGGACATTAATAACTGAACAATGTTCTGGACCAGGTCAAAGCTTCTAGGGTACCTGGGAAGGTACTGGTGGTCCATCCCAATTAGGACAGATTTTTTAATTTAATTGGTTGCAACCAGTATCAGAAAACAAGATACGGAAGTTACCCCATAGAAAGGGTACTTACGGTGTACCACATAGCCAAAATTACCCCACAGGCACATCTTTTCACTACAGTGACTTTTTTTTTTACAGTATCCTGGTCTCAGCGAGGAGTCAACCTTTCATAGCTTGGGCTACTCACTGTTGCTACCAGCAGACTGCTGGAAACATCCGTTCAAGTTTAGAATCCCCTCCTTATTTCAGCTACCATGGAGGTATGGTTTCTCTAGACCCATTTCAATCTGACTTCAGGCTGGGGTTTGATACAGAGACTGCATTGGTTGCCTTGGTTGATAACATATACCAAGAACTAGATGGCGGGATATGAACCTGCTAGTTCTGCTGGATCTCTCAGCAGCCTTTGATATATTGACCATGGTATCCTACTGAGCTGCCTCTCAGCACTGGAACTAAGTGACACCATGTTATGGTGGTTCAAGTCCTATCTGGGAAGTCAACCTCAGAAGGTGTCTTTGGGGGATTCCTGCTCTGCCTCATAGCCACTGGCCTGTGGGGTTCCACAGGACTTGAACTTAACCTTGATCTATATAAAGCCACTGGGAGAGGTCATCAGGAAGTTTGGTCATCGATATGCAGATGATACCCAGCTCTACCTTTCTTTTCCACCTCATTCTGATACTACTGATACTCTGATCTTGTGCTTGGAGTCAGTAAGGGTGGGATGAGGACGGAAAAGCAGAAACTTAATCTTGACAAGATAGAGACTCTCTGGGTTGATTAAAAGGCAGACCAGAGACTTGAGATTTATCCTGTCTTGGATGGGGTTATACTCGCATTGAAAAGCCAGGTTCACAGCTTGGGAGTGCTGCTTAACACAGCAGTCACTTTGGAAAACCACTTTGGCTGCAGTGGTTTGGAGTGCTTTTGCCCAGCATCAGCTGAGCCTCTCCCTGTCTTTAATAATAGTGACAAAGGACACCCCTGACATGTTCTTTTTTCTTTGACCAGCGCCGAAGCCTCCACAAGACCCGGAGGGTGAAGAACCCTCGGAGAGCGGCTCCGACGGGGTAGAGAAGGCCGATACACAGGAGAAGGGCACAGGAATAGGAGGGCTCTCTCCGGACGTGTGGGGCGTGCAGGAGACAGGAGGGAGGGCGCGGGTGCAGAAGAACTGAGGGAGATGGGACTTACCCCAACTGACACGAGCCGATGTGCTTGTTCGGGCGAACGTGGAATCCGGGGATTTCCCGGAAGAGACCACACACTGGAAGATGCCCAGGCAACCCCAGGGGGGTGGGACAGGAAGGAGTGACAGAGAGCTTGCCCTATCAGACGACAGAAAAGAACAGGGGAGGATTCCCCTGGGGGGGGGAGGGAGATAAAAGAGAGGGAAGCCTTGAGAGCCGGGGAGGATGTCGGAGGTGACGAGCTTAGGAACAGAGAGAACAAGCGCTTCAGCTGTCAACCCCGAGGAGTGGTGGTTTAAGAGTGACGTAACTCTCTTCCCACTCCAAGTCTGAGGCTCTGGCTTCCCGGGGGGGAGTCAACGTCGACACGGCTGAAGCTCTGCCCCCACCTGGGGACAACACATGGCATGACAACCAGTTTGATCCAGCACGGCTCTTCTTATGTTCTCATACCCTAATATACATGTGGAAGGAGCACAACTATGCATACTACTCATCATTAGAGAAAAAGCATGATACAAATGTGATCTTTGGATCATGGTCTCCCCCCTTGTTGTACACAATACATATGAAGTTGATTTGTAGTGATTCACACAATTGCAGCACAATCCACAATTGCACCTACTATAAAGCGTATATTTCATCTACCTCTTTGGTACAAAGCCTGTTTGATCAGTATGAATTAGATTTGGTACACATTTTATTAACCTTTCTGTCAGTACTGTAGCAAACATTTTGTAAACTACGTTTAGCAGAGAAATAGGTATATATGACTGCGGTAGCATTGAATCACTGTGTTCTTTATATATTAATGACATATACGCCTCTTGCCACATCAGAGATATTGTCTTTCCTTCTTTTGTCTCATTCATAACTTTTTGTAATGCTATCATTAGGACTTCCTCAAAATGTTTATATTACATTGCTATTAACCCATCTGGGCCTGGAGCTTTGTCTTTTTTCATATTTTTTAAATTGACTGAGAAATTTCTTGAATTGTTATTGTTTGATTTAAAATTTTCCTGTGTTCTGGCACGAATTTTGTTGTTGGGATGTCTTTGAAATATTCTCTTATTCCTTTTTCTGAGACAGACTTGTATAATTCTGAGACAGCACTGATAAATTGTTCTTGTATGTTTTTTCTGCATATGTAATTTGATCCTCTTTCTTTACACCTGCTATTACTTCTTTCCCCCCCCTTCTCCTTCATAAGACAATATGCCAAATATCTGCTGGGTTTGTTCGCATATTTGAAATGCCTTTGTTTTAGAAATCATTTGATCCTCTTTCTTTACACCTACTCCTTTCCCCCCTTCTCCTTCACAAGACAATACGCCAAATATCTGCTGGGTTTGTTTGCATATTTGAAATGCCTTTGTTTTAGAAATTTTAATTTTTTTCTGTACCCCTTCCATTTCTAACATGTTTGATTGTTTTTTTAGTTGTCTGATCTCTACTAATGTGTCTTTATTGAGATTTTTAATATTCTTGTTCCAGCCTCTGGATTTTTTCTGCTATTATCATGGTTTGCTCTGATTTTCCTAATTTCTTCTTTGCAGCAACTGCTAAGAAGATTCCTCTAATAAAAGCTTTGCTTGCTCCCCATATTGTAGCTGAGGACATTCCTTCTGTATTGTTTATTTTAAAAAATTCTTCCAGATCTTTTTTTACATTTGCTTGCTACATCATCTTGTAATAGAAGAGCATCATTTAGTCTCCATCTTCCTCTTGGTTTTGTGTTCCATTGCCAAACTACTTCTATGGGATTATGGTCTGCAAATATCTTCATTGACTCTCTGCTTTGTCTAGATTTATTGTTAGGTTTTTTGATATCCAGCACATAGCTATTCTTGAGTATGTTTGATGTCTATTGAAGGAGAAAGTAAAGTCTCTGCCTGTTGGGTGATTGATCCTCAAGGCATCTTCTAATTCTAGCATTTCCAAATATTGGAATATGTTTTGGGGTAATTCCCCACATTTAAAATTCCAGGATCTGTCCTACAATGGCTACAATGAAAAAGACAGCCACTTTTTAGTGATTTGTACATTCTCCCAAACAACAAAAGGTGTGTTTATAACAATGAAAAGCAAACAGTTGAATAGCAGAAGACTACGGTATTTGAGCCTATAGTAAACCAAATAGGTACAAACATAACCTTCTTTCCTTAGGTCTACAACTTACCTCTATGATGTTAATGAGAGACAGAAATATCTTAATGGTTCCAGGTTTGTTGGTCAGGCTCAGTTCATCTCAGTTTTACCTCCTTTCTCTATCAAGCTTGCTCTCCAGATCGTAGGCCTGTGTGGGTCTCCTTCAGAATCCTCACAAAACCTCTCTGTCATCTCCATCTAAACCACCTCTCTCTGTTACATCTCCTTGACTCCTCAACTAATGGCTGCCCTCCCTTCTTAAAGGGGACACTTCCCACAAGCCCCCCCCCCAGCTACTCCCACTGGAAATTACCCAGAAGGGAAGGGGAAAGATTAGCAGAATCTAGTAACTTGGAGACTTCTAAATGTCATAGCTTGTATATTCTCAGGCCACACCTGCCCTGGCTTTTCTGATCTCCTGGGCTGTATTCATTACCATGCATCACTCCATCAAACTCTGTCACTTGGAATTAAGAAGGAATCAAGAAAGGCGAAAGCTGCCATTTTCTTTTGAACAGACTATCTGTAAGGGCTGTTTGAGTTTAACCACTGAGCTTGAAATACCAATTCCGAAAGAGCTGTTCACATCAGCCATTTTAAGACAAGCATATGGGGCAAGAATTGCCAACCTCCAGGTGGTAGCTGGAGAACTCCTGGGATTCCAACTGATCTCCAGGTGATAGAGATCCCTTCCTCTGGAGAAAATGGCTTCTTGGGAAGGAGAACTGTATGGCATTATACCCCACTGAAGTCCCTCCCCTCTCCAAACCCTGCCCTACTCTGGCTCCAATTCTCCAGGTATCTCCCAACCCAGGCCTGGCAACCCTATGCCACCAATTAGGATTTGGGTCACAGCACGGGGACCTCCTACAGGAGTTTGCCAATCAAAACCACACCCACAGCCCTACTGTTATTAGCCCAGCAATGGGGAAGAAGTTGCCCTGCAAAGAAAAACATTCCTTACAGTTCCCCATCTGGACCATGACTAATAACAGGGAGGTTTGACCAGTAAAATTACAAGGGGGCAGAAGGGTTAATTCACACTCCTTTTGTGTGCCATGGCCTGGATCTGAGTTGGGGCCCTGTAAAGTGGCTCTTTCTCTCTGAGAAACACTGGGAAGATATGATCCTGGATCTCCCCATGTCTCATCTAGTTAAGCTCTAAGACAGAGCATGCAAGGATACAGCAGGCAGCCCCATCCATCGCTTGGCAGCCTAATTTGTCATGGGTCCACTTTACTTGATTTGGGCAATTTAGCTTGAGTGAAGATCAATCCTGCCAGAGCTAACTCAAGCTTATTTTGCTGATATGAATTTTGTCCCCCCCACCTTGCATTTTGCTGCATAGTGCGGAGATGGGGAGGAGCTATCTTCTTCAAGGGCTTCCTTATTACTGCCCCCTTTCCCACTTCCATTGGAGCAGACAGGGCAAATGGGAGAGGTTTTGGCTTCATTTACTTGCATAAAAATATAGGGAAGTGTCCAACCTTTGAGTAAAATGCCCTCCACATGTTATTGTAAGAATTTTGGAGTAGGGATTGAGTTTTCCTGGGGGATTTTCCTGATTAACCTAGAGTGCAGAGCTCTACCAGTCTGGTCTGTGGGGCTTGGGCGGCTTGCCCCAAAGACCTCTCCGGGATACTGTCATGAGTTGGAATTCTGGGAACTTCATGGTGAGCAAGTTTAGCAGATGAACAAACTACATTGGACAGTTGTGGTCCTTTGAGGGTGGCCCAAGCCTCAGATATCCTCACCTCCATCTGCCAGTAGCAGTTGCCAAACAGCTTAGTAGTGACCCAGTAGCTGTAGTTTCAGTTTCATTTCCTTCTGCCTAGAAAGCCACTTTGGTATCTGTATGGTAGGTGAAATCAGTTCTTCCCCAGTATCATGGATGGTCAGGTCAAGAAATTAAATGGCACAGGGGATATTATGACTCCCATGAGGCTGAGCAAAAACGCTCATGTGTGAAATACTGAGAGCTGATAACAAGAACTTAAATCCAAATGAACAAAGTTTGAGTCCAGTGGCACCTTCAAGACCAACAAAGTTTTATCCAAGATATACGCTTTCATGTGCATGCACACTTCTTCAGATACAGTGAAACAGAATTTCCTCAACCATTACATATAGGAAGTGACAGGGTAGGAGGGGTTAGTTGCCACAAAGTGCTAATTAGACTTGAGACAGAAACAAAAATCGGAATTACCAGTCCATACATATGGTTAGAGGGTAGGCACATGAAAGCTTATACCTTGAATAAAACTTTGGCCCCGGTCACATGGGCCGGATATTGCGGGGGGAAGGCGTGGCTAATTGCCCCGGCACAGTTTGATCCACGATTATGTGATCTGATGCGCCGGCGGCACACCACGGGTCCTTCCCTCGGCGCCGGTGAGTAAACGAGGGACCGGAGGGGAATACCGTGCACTGGCACAATCACACGACGGGAGTCTGGAGGCAGCCCGTGGCAAACGTTTACTAGTACCTTGGAGGTACTAGTTTTTTAACTCGCATTTTCGGCGGTAAACCACGGGTGCGCTCCACTTCCCAGATGTTGGGGTGTGATCGCACCCGGATCATCCGCGCCTCTCCCGTGGCAACTTTGCTGTGTGACCGGGGCCTTTGTTGGCCAAAGACGCCATGGGACTCAAAATTTGTTCTGCTGCTTCAGACCAACATGGCTACCCACCTGAATTAAATCCAAATGATTAGACTTAAAAAAATAATAATGTTTATTATCTACGATACTACACCAGTGTGGTGCAGTGGTTTGAATGTCAGATTAGAATCTGGGGGACCCAGGTGTGGATCCCCACTCTGCCATGGATCCCCACCTTGGGCCAGTCACACACTCTCAGCCTAACCTACCTCACAGGTCTATTATGAGTATAAAATGGAGGAGAGAAGAACAGTGTAAGCCACTTCGGGTTCCCCCACTGAGGAAGAAAGGTGGGGGGATAGATAACAAATTATAATGATAATCATTTGTCTCACTATTTATACAACTGGCTGCTGAGCAGCAAGCAGTGATGACAGGTCTGTGTGAGAGGGGAGGACTCAAACCCCAGTAAGGCCATGCGAGAATACATCTGGTTGTGCTCTACAGTAATGTTTGAATGCATCAACAAGTAATCCCTGAAAACAGGCTGAAGCTGCTCATAAAGATGTCTAACAACTGCTATTTCTGTTTTTCCAACAGAGCTATTGCAGTCATATAAAAGGTGGTAACCCCACCTTAGGCTGACTCAAAGTGAATGCAACGACAAAGCCCCTGGATAATTAGGCTTCATTCTTTAACTCACTTGACCGTATAAACAATGGCAACAAGCAGAGGGATTAGAGGCAGGGTTCAGCAATAACTGCAAATGTCAAGTGCAATGAAAGCAAATAAAAGTCAAGGTAGAAGGTATTTGTATAGAATACTTAGGGAGTCCCTACACTTGTTCACAAGGATTGTTAGACAGCAACCTTTTATTAATAATTGTCGTACACCACCCTGAGCCCCATTATACCACCACCAATGTTCCCTCTAAGCTCTGGAGTCTTGTGAGTAAAAATTCTATCTTGTGAGCAACGGGCATTAAACTTGTGAGCGAGCGATTTGCCTACTGCATAAATCCGTTTGCTCTGGAGCCGTCCTTGCTGGGCTGAGAGAAAAAAGTGTGAGCCAGAGGCTAAAAAACTGTGAGCTAGCTCACACCAACTCAGCTTAGAGGGAACACTGACCACCACCGTCAAGGAATCTTAAAGGATGCATCGACGAGGCCCGAGGAAGAACCTGGAAACTGTAGAAGATCCAATAAGCCGTCGCCATTGGACATGTACACCATGGGAGTACCATCTGGAACTGTGGTGATACCATCTTGGACTTAGGATACTAGTAATGGATTGAGTACTGTGGTTTTAGTGTTTGGATGTTTTTACTATGTTTTTATATGTTTTTACCTATGGCATGGCTAATGACCTTGCCACTGTTAGCCGCCCTGAGCCCACTGGGGAGGGCGGGATACAAATGTGAAAAATAAATAAAAATAAAGTAAAATAATAAATTTAAAATATAACAACAACAACAACTTTGTAGGCCACAGAGGTCTTCACTGGCTATGGAAGCTTCAGCTCAAAGATACTGTGTTGGATCTGCGGCAGAGCAGTTCTGCTCTGACCTGCAGTTCTGCTCTGACCTATTCCACCGTGCTCTCCAGGGTTTTCCCAACATCTGGAGGGGCTTTCCTCTTGCTCTGTTCAACCACTGCCTCACTTGGCCTTTGTAGGAATTGCCCCCTGGGAGGGCCAGGACTCCCAGCTTCCCTTCCAAGCTGTGAGGCCTTTCCTCTATATCTCCCACTATCCAGCATCTGAGTATCACAGGGACAGTTTACTGCCTTGTGCATCACTTGGAGACAGTGTTCCCTCTAAGCTGAGTTAGTATGAGCTAGCTCACAGTTTTTTAGCCTCTGGCTCACACATTTTCACCTTAGGTCTCGAAGGACAGCTCCAGAGCAAACTAATTTATGCAGCAGCCAAACCGTTCGCTCACAACGTTAATGCCAGTAGCTCACAAAGTAGCATTTTTGCTCACAAGACTCCACAGCTTAGAGGGAGCATTGCTTGGGGAGTGACCACTTGCCAACCAACTGACCCTCCCCTTCCTCCTGGCACTCCTTTGAAAAATAACATATCCATGATGGTGGAGATCTATGTGGTACAGAGAACCACTTCTAGTATCAAAAGTTATAAAACATTTATTAAAAAGAAAATGTTCACAAGCATACTCTCAGCACAGCACCAGATTGAGCAAGGGATTCAAAAGAAAAGGGTAAAATGTAGTTCCTCTATCCATCCCTCTATACATGCCCTGGCAGATGTTAAATATAAGGCAGACACCTTAGCTTAGAAAGTTACAGATGATCTACAGGGTTTTCATTTCCTTGATGCCCCTTTCAGGTATGCAGGCCAGCACATGGCAATGGCTGCCTCCTACAGGCCTCAGATAAGAGTTCTGTATGCCTTGATGGAATCAGCATCAAAAAAGAGACTGTCCTCCTCTGTCCCAGGAGTTTTATCATCTCTCTTTCTCCCCGTACTGACTAGGTCAGGCCAGGTCAAAGAGGTTTTTCCTGCAGTCTCCAGGAATTTCCTCCTGAAGTTTATCTAGCCCATAATTCTTCCAGATCTCTGTTCCCTGCTAGATATCACCTGTCTAGCTGGAGGTGGGGGGAGCTGGACCATTCCATTGTCTCTAGCTATACCTATTAGCCTTTCTAAAAGGGTGGCTGAGGTGAGGCTAGAAAGGAATTGAATTGACTCCCTCCCCCCACCTGCCTGTTCCCAGCCAAGAGAGAAAAACTTTTAAAAATGTCAAGTGCAGGTTTTTCTCAGTTCAGTCCTCCAAAGAGAAATGCCAGGACCCTACCAGCTTTTCTGTTGGTGAAAAATGAGGAAGTCAGCCTCACTGACCACTCAGAAAGGGCTAAGTTGAGAAATAGGGTGCTTCAAAACTCAGGTAGGATAAGAGCTATATTGGGGAAGAAAATAGAGATTGAGTGGGAAAAGCTGGATGGGTCTAATTCACCGTATCATCAGTTCTGAATTTTGCAGTAATTATTCATTTATATTTTTTAAAAAAGGTGACTACCAAAGGATAGAAGAAACTCAGAATACCCATATATTTGGAGAAAAATCTGGTTTTGTTTTGTTTGTTTTTGCATTCAGACATTCAAATCATGCATTCATGATTTGAAGAAATTCTTTGTCAAACATCTGGTTTGGTTTTGTTTGTTTTTGCATTCAGACATTGCATGATTTGAAGAAATTCTTTGTCAAACAGGTCTCAGTTCCGTGATCTTTTTCAGTACAGTCAACAGCAGTACAGTTCTAAGGTTCAGACAATTCTTTCCACAGCTTTTTGCTAGCAAGTCTTTAAGTCGGACTCGCAAGTCTTTAAGAACTGAGACCTGTTTGACAAAGAATTTCTTCGAAGCGGACGGTTGCTCGAGATGTTCGTATATCTTGACGTCATCACTTTCTCTGGATGGCGTCCTGCTGTTGAAAAAATAAGGAATTAAACATCACGAAGCTCATCATCTTTATTATTGTCTATCATTCTGTAGTGTATGAACTTTGCAGCAATTTGTGTGTTGAAGTTTATTGTATTGCTGTTCCCTTAATTGCTATATTGCATGATTTGAGCCATAAAATAATGATTTTACAAACAGGCAAGGGTCATTTCCTGCGAGAGCACACAGCAGTGGAACTCTGGCAGTAAGGAGCCCAAGGGGAGGGCACATAACACAACGATCGCCCCCTGCTCTCAGCAGCCTTCAGTTGGGCCACAAGGAACAAGAAGCAGCCAGGTAAGTTGCAGAGCTCCCCGTATCCCACCTTCAGGTACAAGCTCTCACTCCTCTGCGCGTCCCCCCCCCCATAGCTAGCAATCCAAAACAATCCAGTGGCACCTTTAAGACCAAGTTTTATTCAGGTACAAGCTCTCCCTCCTCTACGAGGACAGATCTGCACATCCCCCCCCCAAATAGCTAGCAATCCAAAACAGTCCAGTGGAGCCTGAGCGGTGGGTGTTACCTTCTGACACACTTTCGGTGATGTCAGGGTGTGTGGCATATGCTAATAAATTATGCCAATAAATTATGCTAATAAGCTCCTGCACCTCTTTTTCTATGAAATGACCCCTGCAAACATGCCACCAGAAAGGGGAGGGGGGTCTAATAAATAAATAAAAATAAAGAAGAAACAGAAAGAACTGGTTAAAAGATGATAATTATTTAGCTGGAAAGGACTGAGATAAAATACACAGCATGTTTCTAATCCTGCTGCAACTGCATTTGACGCTTTGAAAAGATCTCGCAAACTAGGAGGTTAGTGACAGACTGCGCTTCTACATCAAACAACCATTTTGAACACTCCAAAGAGTTTGCGCATTTTCAAAACATATGCTTGCTAAGTATGAGTAATCATAGTATTCATTCAATCGAACACTTAAAAAAAAACCCTTTTACCCAACATTCCACCAAATTTAATTTTCAAAGTGGCAATGGCACGCGCACACACACAAAAGCTGTTAAGTCCAGAAGACTTACAGTCAACAAAAGAAACAACCGGAGAGACAGTTAGCAGCTCACTGGAGGTCCAGGAATAACATGCAGGTTAAATTAAAAAGTGTAATGGTCAAACACAAATTGGTAAAATGCACACTAAAAAACCGTACCCTCCTCCAGTCTGTCTTGTTTCCCATCCCTCTACCAAGAATCTCAAGGCAGCAAACATGGCTTTCCCCTCTTCTGTCTTATCCTCACAATAACTCTGTGGGTAGATTAGGCTGAGAAAAAATAGAAATGCTCAAACACGTGCTGGTTTGGCTCACAGGGTGTCTGTTGTGGGGAGGGGAAGGGAAAGGGATTGTAAGCCACTCTGAGACTCCTTTGGGTAGTGAAGGGTGGGGTATAAATCCAATCTCCTCCTCCTCCTCCTTCATATCTCAATCACCTATCACATCTGCCACTCACAACACTCACAACCTGTAAGATTCCCAAAGATCCTGCCCTTATCCTCCTTAATTTGTGGCCCAAGACATATGTCCAAAAGTCGATAAGAGATCTGATCTCGGTACTTTTAACCGCAGCCAAGTGCATTATCACAAAGCACTGGAAAACTCAGGCTGCTCCCTCTATAGACCAATGGTATACTAAGCTATGGGAATACCTGATTGATGATAAAATTTCAGAGTGGTCAGCCCAGCGTAGTCTAACGAAAAATCCTCATAGCTCGATGAACAAGTGGAAGGTTTTGTTAGGTAAACAAAACAGGTTTATGATGCATAGACCAAGTAATCCTTGGACAAATGCCCTGTCATTATACATGTTTTACTAGCTGCCACAGTTGTTATTTGTATAAGTGTACTAAGAAAGCTGAGAACTTTGTTGTTAACTGTTAGTTTAGTACTGCTATTGTTATAAAGTTATTGCTTTGTGAATTACACTGAAGTCAGTTTGTTAATAAGGTACTGTATAGAACATTATGGGTTAAACCATGTGTGACTTTTTTGCTGTAACTGCATTACATATTTTATTGAATGCTGATATTTTGAAATAAAAATTATTTAAATTTTTTTTTAAAAAATCACCTATCACAAACGGGGGATGGATTGTTCAAGGAACCGTTCCTCAGTCCGAGAACCCATTTGTAGCTATTCAGCCACTTGCTTCAGTATATGCCTTACTAACAGTCCAGTCCAGCGCAACTGGCTTTTAACAAATGCGTGTTCTTGCACAGCCCATTGGAGTCTAACTTCCTCCCCTTGCTGTGCCACAGGTCCATTCTGCAAGCAATCATTTAAATTGATAGTTAAATCAGTCATAAATACTCTGTTTTTTACAAAAATTCTACCATTCCATATTCATACAAGGGTTTTGTTTGTTTGTTTTGCCATCAGGTCAACAGAGAGACCCTGTAGGGTTTTCAAGACAAGGGACATTTCAAGGCGGTTTGCCATTGCCTGCCTCTGCGCAGGAACCAGGGACTTATCTGGCAGTCTCCCATTCCAATACTGACCGGAGTTGACCCTACTTAGCTTTTGTTTGTTTGTTTTTGCCATCAGGTCAACAGAGCGACCCTGTAGGGTTTTCAAGACAAGGGACATTTCAAGGCGGTTTGCCATTGCCTGCCTCTGCGCAGGAACCAGGGACTTATCTGGCAGTCTCCCATTCCAATACTGACCGGAGTTGACCCTACTTAGCTTCTGAGATCTGGCAAGATCAGGCTAACTTGGCCTACCTGAGTCAGGCTATTCATATAAGTAGACCTTATTCAATATAAGTAGTCCTTACTCCTTAGCAATGTCAATGGCTGCTGATCTGTTTGGATCGGCAGTATTTTTCACACATACACCGGGTTTTTTTGGGGGGGGGCAATGCAGGTGTTCAAAACATTTGGTGCTGAACCAAACAGACACAGTGACTGGCTCATACCTGATCATCACAGCCAGACATAGAAGCTCAATAGTTTGCAACACCTCTAACAATTTGCAACACCCCTAAGAGAGAGTGGCTGGTTCACAGTCACTCAATGAGTTTCATGGCTGAAGGCAGATTTGGTTCCCGGTCTCCTCAGGCCTAGTACATCACTTGTCGCTCTACAGCACACTGTCTCTCTGACCACGGAAAGCGCTGGAGAACTGGGCCAATTTGCTTGGCTTGGAAAAAAAACCAGTTTAGATGGCCCCAGGTGAATATGCCTACAAATAGGAGTTCCATCACTGGGTGCTATTGCAGTATAAACCATCTCTCTCGTAGAAACCCACATAACTCCTGAAAGTTATTGAAGGGCATCTGGTTACTTTTGAATCATGGTACATTGCTCACATTGGGGTGAATATCTTTTCCCTTGGAATTGGGGGGGGGGAGTGCAAACTAAAATGAATGCCTGCGCTACCTGCAGTCTCCATACTTCTCTTTTGTCCCTGATTTGACCTTATGTTTTACAGCTTTTTCTTCTGATTCTGACAAAGCTTTTTTGTTTTTTCTGCAGCTTTATGAGTAACTTTGGACCATCCAAACAAGGAGGGGAGACAAAGCACATCTGACCGGTGCATTCACTTCCTTTACTCTCATAAATCATTTCAAGAACATCTAGATGTGGAGACAACACATGAGCGTCTCCTGAGAGACGGAGATGCGCAAGATCCAGCCTGTGCTTAAGACTCTGCACTGGCTCCCAATAGCATTCTGGATTTGTTTCAAGGTGCTGGGTTTGACCTTTAAAGCCCTTTATGGTCAGGGACTGGCCTACCTGAGGGACCGCCTTTCCCCGTATGTTCCCCAGAGAGCACTGCGATCAGGATCCCAAAACCGCCTGGACCTCCCTGGCTCAAAGGAAGTCAGGCTGATGGCAACCAGGACTAGGGCTTTTTCGTTTGTAGCTCTGTCTTATTGGAACGAGCTTTCTGCAGAGATCAAGGTCCTGCAGGACTTGTCACAGTTCCGCAGGGCTGTGAAAACAGAACTTTTCAGGCAGGCGTTCTGCTAGGAGCGATGCCCTACCAGCAGCGCCCTGTGTGAACTCCGATCCAACGCGACCTAGCGCGGTGGCACCGCTGAATGTGTCCCTAAACTGCACTTTATTTTTATCGCCATCGAATGAATGTTTTATATTGACTTGGCTATGTTTTTAAATGATGTATTTTATTCTATCACTGTAAAATGTATACTGCTTATCAGTTTTTGGAAGCCTCCCTGAGCCCGCCTGGCGGGGAGGGCGGGGTAAAAGTGAAATAAAATAAATAAATAAAAATAAAGATCAGATTTGGATGTCGTAGGAGAATACAAAGTGCAGCTTTTTTGGTCTTTCCCTTCCTCCTGCCTCGTGGGCATGCCTAAAACCACTCAGAATTTCATAATTTCTGAAGTTTAATAGTTTCTGGAGGCCATCACAGTGGATTCCAGACAAACAGTTGAAGAGTTTCCACATAGTTACCCTCCCTTTGAAATGTGGTGTTGGGAGAGAGTTTTATGAACACCATGGACTGCCAAAAAGACACATAAGTGCGTTCTAGATCAAATCAAGCCTGAACTCTCCTTAGAAGCTGAAATGACTAAACTGAGGATATCGCACTTAAGTCACATTATGAGAAGACAAGAGTCACTGGAGAAGACAATAATTCTAGGAAAAGCTGAAGGCAGCAGGAAAAGAGGAAGACCCAACATGAGATGGATTGGCCCAATAAAAGAAGCCAGGACCCCAGTTTGCAAGACTTGAGAGTGGCTGCTAATGATAGGATGTTTTGGAGAAAAATAAAAATAAAGATCAGATTTGGATGTTGTAGGAGAATACAAAGTGCAGCTTTTTGGTCTTTCCCTTCCTCCTGCCTCTTGGGCATGCCTAAAACCACTCAGAGTTTCATAATTTCTGAAATTTAATAGTTTCTGGAGGCCATCACAGTGGATTCCAGACAAACAGTTGAAGAGTTTCCACATAGTTACCCTCCCTTTGAAATGTGGTGTTGGGAGAGAGTTTTATGAACACCATGGACTGCCAAAAAGACACATAAGTGCGTTCTAGATCAAATCAAGCCTGAACTCCCCTTA
>NW_015166421.1:785568-815536 GCF_001447785.1 Gekko japonicus
TAGACAGTGTCATTGATGCAACGAACATGAAGTTGAGCCAACTTCAGAGGACGGCGGAAGACCGGAGGGCCTGGCGAGAGTTCGTCCATGGGGTCGCGAAGAGTCGGACTCGACTGTGCGACTGAACAACAAATTGTTTTGTCAGAAGTTTTGGTTCTCAACTTTTTGTAGGTGGTTTTATGGAATATAGTTTTTATATGCAGTGGTATGGTACTTACATGTACAGAGTCTACCATTTATAGGTAGAATATAAATATAATTTGAAAGGGGGGCAGGGCTCAGAGGCAGAGCATCTGTTTTGTACGCAGGAGGCCCTAGGTTCTGTCCCTTGCATCTCTCGTTAAAAAGGATCATGGTAGGTGATGTGAAAAGACCTCTGCTGGAGATCCTGGAGACCTAGTCACAATAGACAATATGGATGGACCTCGACAAACCACTAGAAGGCAGCTTCGCATGTTCATGTAATGCTCACAGTTCTAAACAGAGCCAGGATGGTGTTAAGAGCAACAGACTATAATCTAGAAGAAGAAAAGAAGACATTGGATTTATACCCCGCCCTTCACTACCCAAAGGAGTCTCAGAGCGGCTTACAAACTCCTTTCCCTTCCCCTCCCCACAACAGACACCCTGTGGGGTAGGTGGGGCTGAGAGAGCTCTGACAGAAACTGCTCTTTTTTCAAGAACAGCTCTTATCAGAACTACGGCTTGCCCAAGGTTGTCCAGCCAGGTGCAAGTGGAGGAGTGGGGAATCAAACCCAGTTCTCCCAGATTAGAGTCCGCGCACTTAACCACTACACCAAACCGGAGAACCGGGTTTGATTTCACAGTCCTCCATATGAAGCCAGCTGGGTAGGGTCGGATCAGTCACAGCTCTTCAGAGCTCTCTCAGCCCCCCAAATAAATCTAGCTCACCACCTAGTGGTGCATGATGCTAATGAGCTGAAACGTAAGGCTGCCAGACAATCTCTGGATCTCCTGGCTATACGACACACAGTGTTGTATGACAATTATTACTTATTAAAGGTAAAAGGTAAAGGTTTCCCTTGCTCGAAAGCCAGTCGGGTTGCGGTGCTCATCTCCGTTTCCAAGCTGAAGAGCCAGCGCTGTCTGAAGACGTTTCTGTGGTCATGTGGCCAACATGACTAAACGCCAAGGCACATGGAATGCTGTTACCTTCCCACCAAAGCAGTACCTATTTATCTACTTGCAATTTCTTGCTTTCGAACTGCTAGGTTGGCAGGAGCTGGAACCAGAACTTATTACACAGTTCTAATTTTATTGCTGTACAAATAATGCTGCAATGTGGAAAATAAGAGGGACATCTTTGCATGTCCTTTGGAACCCAATGTAATGTCTACAAACAGTAATGGCCCAGGCTAGCCTGATCTTGTCAGACCTTGGAAGTTAAGCAGGGTTGTCTCTGAAGAAGGGTGAGATCTGAAGAAGTGTGCTTGCACATGAAAGCTTATACCCAGAATAAAATTTCACTGATCTTAAAGGTGCCACAGGACTCAAAATTTGTTCTGCTGCTTAAGACCAACATGGCTACCCACCTGAATCTAGGGTCATCTCTAGTTAGTTCTTTGATGGGAGACCACCAAGGAAGCCCAGGGTTGCTACACAGAAGCAGGCAACGATATAAGCCACCTCTATTCTTCTCTTACCTTGAAAACCCTATGGGGTCACCATACATCACCTGAAACTTGGCAGCAGTTTACACACACAAGCTAAAAGTTACCAACACATGAGTGGGGGAAGCTAGATCTAGGTCAGAAAGGATTTGTCAAAGCCAGCTTGCCAGTCATACTAGGATATGAATTTCTCCAGGAAGTGCTCTCCTGTCACATGGTAGGCATTCATGTTGCAGCCATTATCATGCAATGTTATCGCACAATAGCTTCTTCGTCTTAGACAATCATCTTCCCGTTGCATGACTGCTCCCCGCTGTTATCATTCAATAGAAGCCTTACCACCAACAATGTGCCTTCTCTTGTATTCCAGACTCTTAACTCGTCAGGACTTGCTTTGTTACAAAGAGTTTTTGGCACTGCTCTGTATTCCTTGAAATCGTTTGGGGGGGATTTGCTTTAGATTTTTCTTTAAATTAAGAATCTGTTTCAATATGTGGTTCGTTAATAATATGCACATAATTGAGTCTTCCTCAATCTCTTTGCGCCCCATAGCACCTGAAAGCCCCTTTGCAGGGTATGATGTTGCTGGGTTGCAGGACCACAAAATCTATCCTCAGCTGTTTGATATTGTCATTTTAATTAAAGCCATATTCCTCCCCACCCCCCAAAAAAAGAAGGAAAAAAAGAAGCTGTGTGCTGCTGAAGGCCTGATAAGATCCTATTATCAGGAAGGAGCACATTTGTGATGTTATCTGGGCCAGCCCATGATTACCTGCCAGAACAAAAGGAATGTTATTAAAGCCAGCCCTGTTAGATCACAGTGGGAGGACAGCAACCCATCTCTCCCTGGAGTCACACCTGGAGCACGTAGGCATTGTGATAGCAGAAAGGGGACGGTAGGTGTTCTACTGTGGAATGCGGCCTCCCTGGTTTCTTCCCTGCAGTTTGTTATTGGCTTGGCAACGAGGTATTGACGAACTGCAATTAATTCCAGGAGAGCAGAAGGTGGCTGGGGTGTTTTGCCTGCACAGCTCATTATCAAGCTGGGGCAGATCTTAGTCAGCTTTCTAAATACTGGCAATGGTGTGTGGGGGGGGGGTTGCTTCATTTTGGACCATTTGGTGAATATTTCAAAGCCAGAAAAGCCCAGTTCTCTAGCTTTACTCTTAAGTTTTAAGTGGATTCCTGTGAAACAGGAGGAAGAAGAGATGGCAGTTTCCTTACCTTTTCTTCTTCCTTTTACTTTCTCTTTCTTTCCTTTTCAGAGTTCCTCTGATCAATAGATCTCGAGCAATGACTCAAAGAGTATTTGATTAGTTTCTAAAGGAAAATATGATAGACAGGAGTTTAGCAACCGATAAGATTATATTCGGATCACTGTCTAGCATCAGGTAGGGAGTATCAACCCTTTTACTTCTCAGCTAAATAGCATGTCAGCCCCCTTGAGGTAGCTGCTGGTACTTCTCTTGCTTCCCCTCCCTTTTGCAGCCTAATAAACTCAGAAGGAACAAATGGATGGATGATCCTTAACATTTCCTTAAGACACACTTCTAGAGTGAGAGAGCATGCAATTGCAAGGGAAGCTTTGGACTGAATTCTGGTGGCAGCGGATTATCAATTTAAGCCTGTTAAAGCCTTCCCTATACGAGCTCTGCTGATATTCTCTCTTGATATTCTGGTATTCTGACATGACAAGCGTTCCCAAAGCATTCCTTCAAAGACCTTGGATTCCTCCTTGGAGGAAAAGAAGTGGTCTGTTGGCATACATAGCCTATTTTGGACTCTGGCAGCCCAGTATAAGCCACAGGAGGTGTCATTGGGGTCTTCCTCTTTGCAGAGCTGGGAGTAAACAAGACAGATGGCAATTCCTTATCACTGATCCATTCTAGACATATGACCTATCATTATAAATCGTATTGGGCAGTTATAGAAAGAGGTGGAGAAGCTCAGACCCTGTATATCATCCTGATCTTTAATTGTCCCTCAGGTTATTGCTGCAGGGACCTGATAAGGCACCTCCACCACGCTGCTGTGTTGCTAGTCTCTCTCCCTCTCTCGCTGGTCCTTCATTTGTTGACTTCTCTTAGGGACAAACTATATGTGACACTGGAAATCTATGAACAGAGACCCTGGCAGGTAATCAGGTCTCAAAAAATCAGCTGCAAGGAATTGGGGAAGGGTTAACTCTTTCCTGCTTGCATGTTTCCTCATTTGAAACTGGCAGGTTTTAAACCCAGGCCTACCACATTTCCAAGGCTAACGTTGGGGAAGGGTTTTCTTGGTTTGATTTGCCTCTTCAGCATTCCATTTGTTTGCCAGTAACACAAGATCCTCACTGAATACTGACGGAGCTATCAGAATGAAATTCAGTATCCACTTTCAGGACACATTTCTCCATTTCAAGTTCAAACTCCGGCTTGCCCTTCGTGCATGTTTTGACAGGAACAGGAAAGATGGAAGATGCAGAATCCATTTTAATGAAATCTCTGCCTTGTGGACCGAGAGACTGGAAATTGAACTGATGTGCATGTTCAAGGCATAATTCTATATTTCAAGTTCAAGTGCCAGCTAGACCCCCTTACACCTATGTTTCATGAGACGAGGATGGATATGCAATGGACTTTAATGTGCCATCTTCCATGAGCACTGAAGTACCACAGTGAAACACTGTATGTTTGTTTAACTCCAGGTAGGAAGTTGTGTTAGTCCATAGCAGCAAAATGGAACAGGAATCCAGCTGCCCCTAAAAGACTGACAAAGTTCATTCCAGTAGAAACTTTCATGATTCAGGGCTCACTTCATCAGATGCAAAATTCTCCAGTCGAATTGTCGAAGTGCAAAACCAAATAAACCTCTGCAATCATTTGTTTTGAATGTAGTTTTTTGGCATTTCAAAATCCAATAGATCACTGGTCAGATGCTAATCCTATGATAGTAGGGGCACATCTACCAACAGAACCAGCAGTACATCATCAGTAAAATATCCATTGTAAGCTCATCCAATATTGTTAAAGTCATGCAGCCTTTAAGCATCACATTGGGGGAATGGGGATTGTTTGTCAATGGTTTCACTGTGTGGTGACCCACACTCTTTGTGGCAAGGATGATTTAATGGAATCCTTCTCATAGATTCAGCACCCTATCTGATTGGTCCTCCCCAGGTGACTGCTGGCCTGTAAATACTACAGGAATACCAACGAAAGCAATCATGGGAAAACACCTCCCATAATGATCCAGAAACATATAAAGCACATAATGGGTATATGTGATAAGAATACTAAAAGAACAAGGGAACTGTGAGCTGTTACATGGCCCAGAGTGGCCACACGCCCACTTTTGGCAGTTCACTTTCATCTAGCACTTCTTTTCCCTTGTTTATTAGTCAAACTACCTGTGACACTGAGGATTTAGGATTAGTTTCCCCCACATGTAATGGAACAAAAAAAATACAGCCATTGGGACTGGGATATGGATTGTAGCTGCACCCCTGGAGAAAGGGAGGTGTTAATTTCTTCAGCACAGCATTTTCCCATGTGAAGTGGGCCCCCATTTACTTGGGATCTTTAAAAATTTCTCAGCACTTATAACCCTGGAGGTCATTTTGTGAACATTACAGCCTTTTGAAAGCTTTTCAAACAGGCCAAAGCATTAGATGACATGTACATTTCTTGTTTGTATTCAGTTTAACAGTCCCCACATCACATGCTATAGATGATTTCCATTTTATTAACTGTGTCTATAGAAAAGATACAATCCAATTCTTTTGTCTTGTTTAAAGTACTCTTGAAGAGTACTTCAGAAGATGAGAACAGAGACTGGATTTAGAGCGGAGAAGCGGAGAAGCACATGGAATTCAATGAATCTTTGATACATCTTTTTGGCAGTCTGTCATTGGTCATTTGACCTATCTTTTCTCACGCCTTTGTGAAATTTGGCCATTAGAGAAGGTAACACAGTTTGCACATGTACTGTAAGCCCTTTTCAGACATTCTAAGTACATACAATGAAAATGCAAAGGAGAGAGAATCAGTGGCAAACGCCACCCCTTCATTTGAATATTTGCATGGACCCTATGCACATACCCCTGCATGATTGTATGGCTGTCTCTGCATGTTTAAGACCTCCGGATGCTTGAAAACCCAGGTTCGCCACTTGGGAGTACTGCTTGACACAGTGGTTACCTTAAAAAACCAGGTGGCTGCTGTGGTTTAGAGCGTGTTTGCCAAGCTTCAGCTGGTGTGCCAGCTGTACCTGTTCCTTGTTTAGTCAGATCTAGCCACAGTGATCCATGCCTTTGTTACAGCTAGACTGAACTGTTGCAATGTGCCCTACTTGGGGCTACCCTTGAAAAGTGTTCAGAAGTTTGATCCTTAGGCATGTAGATAGATGGGTTGTGAACCTGCGTACTGACTGCATGGTGACTCACCTGTCTGGTGCAAAGGTAGCAGACATTACACATGGTCTAAATAGGCTGGTAGACAGTGCTGGGGAGGAGCCAGTTGTTGTGGTACATGTTGGCACTAACGATGTGGGGAAATGTTGTCATGTGGTCTTAGAGGAAAAAATTAGGCTGCTAGGCAGGATACTCAAAGCCAGGACCTCAGAGGTCCCTGCCACACGAGGGCAAAAAAGGATGGGTAAAGTGCGGCTTTTAAAAGCTGCACCAAAATAGGCACATGGCGGCGGGATCATACAGATCCCATGAGCTGCCGTGCAATTGCTCCCCGGCATGATCAGATGCTGGGGAGACCGGGGAGGAAGCCACGGGAGGCTGCCGAACTGCGCATGTCTGAGCATGCGCAGTTTGGCCAGGAGCCGGGGATGCGCCAGCGGAAGAATGTGCCGGCGATCCCACGGCCGGCTTTGGTGCGGCCTTTAGGAAAGAACCACCTCGGTAGGTGGTTCTTTTTTGCTGCTGGTTATCATTGGAAGGGCCGGATCGGGGACGGGCAAGCAACGCTTCCCAGATGTTGCGGTGGGATTGCGCCCGTTTGCTCCTCCCCCAATCCATCCCGCTCCCGGTCCAAATCCTCTCGTGTGACCGGGGCCCAAGGTAGCCTTCTCAAAAGTGCTGCTTGTTCCATGTAATGGAAGCAATAAAAGATAAGGATTCCTTTGAGCAGTGGAAGACTAGTTCGAGTGAGGTAAATAAAAGGGAGCACAGGCTTTGGCCAATAAAATGCAAGTTGATGGTCAAGACAGGCAAAAAGGGACACTGAGGAACAAATTGCAAAAAACATCAAGATCAACAATACAAATTTCTTCAAATACATTAGGAGCAGGAAACCAGCCACGGAGGCAGTGGGGCCCTTGGATGACCAAGGAGTAAAAGGATTACTAATGGATGATAGGGAAATGGCAGAGAAGCAGAATGCATTTTTTGCCTGTCTTCAATGTGGAAGATGGGAGGTGCTTGCCCACTCCAGAACTGCTGATTTCAGGAGGGGTGTCAAAAGACCTGAGACGGATTGAGGTGACAAGAGAGGAGGTCCTATGACTGATGGACAAATTAAAAACTGTCAAACCACCAGGCCGAGATGGCATACATCCAAGAGGTCTGAAGTCTATCACAGTCTATCACTAAAATCTGCCTCCATTCCCAAGGACAGGAAGGTAGCTAATATAACCCCCATCTTTAAAAAAGGTTCCAGAGGAGATCCAGGAAATTACATGCCAGTCAGTCTAATGTTGATACTGTATAAATTGATGGAATCTATTATTAAAGATAGAATTAGTAGGCACATAGATGAGCTATTGAGGAAGCATTAGCATGGATACTGTAAGGGAAGATCGTCTCTCACTAACCTGTTAGAGTTCTTTGAGGGGTGAATAAACATGTGGACAAGTGAGACCCAGTAGATGTTGATTGGCTAGACTTCTAGAAAGCTTTTGATAAAGTTCCTCATTAAAGGCTCCTAAGTAAACTCAGCAAAGCCGATAAAAAGAAACAACAACCACCACCACCATAAGGGGGTGCCGGTAGGCTGTCCCATCCCCGTATACACTGTGGCCCTAGTTAGGGAAAATTGGTGACTAGCACCACCAAACCTGTAAGCCGCTCAGAGACCCCAGTCAAGGGATTCGAGCGGGATATTAAGTCGAAGGTTAAATAAATAAATAAATAAATCATAGGATAAGAGAACAAGTCCTCTTGTGGATTAAAAACTAGTTAATTAACAGGAAACAGTGAGTATAAATGGGCAGTTTTCACAATGGAAATTGGTGAGTAGTGGAGTACCACAGGGCTCGGTACTAAGTCCAGTGCTTTTTAACTTGTTCATTAATGATTTGGAGTTGGGAAGTGGCTAAGTCTGAGGATGACACTAAGTTGTTCAGGGAAGTGAGAACCAGGGAGGACTGTGAGGAGCTCCAGAGGGATCTGTTGAGGCTGGGCGAGTGGGCATCAGCGTGACAAATGAGGTTCAACATGGGCAAGTGCAATGTAATGCACATTGGAGCCAAAAATCTAACTTCAAATATACGTTGATAGGGTCCAAACTGGTGGCAACTGACCTGGAGAGAGATTTTAGAGTCATGGTAGATAACTCATTAAAGATGTCAACTCAGTGTGTGACTGCAATAAAAAATGGCAAATGCTATGCTGGGGATTATTAGGAAAACAAATCAGCCAATATCATAATGTCCCTGTATAAATCTATGGTGTGGCCTCATTTGGAAGACTGTACAGTTCTGGTCATCACACCTCAAAAAAATGATATTATAGCATTGGAAAAGGTGCAGAAAAGGGCAACTAAAATGATTAAGGGATGAAACACTTTCCCTATGAAGAAAGGTTAAAGAGGTTAGTTAGGGCTCTTTAGCTTGGAGAAATGATGACTGAAGGGTGACATGATAGACTTTTACAAAGTTATGCATGGGATAGAGAAGGTAGAGAAAGAACTTATGGGCACTCAATGAAAATAATGAGCAGTAGGTTTAAAATACATTAAAGGAAGAACTTCTTCACCCAAAGAGTAATGAACATGTGAAATTCACTTCCACAGGAAGTGGTGGCAGCTACAAGCGTAGACAGCTTCAAGAGGGGATTAGATAAACATATGCAGCAGAGGTCCATCAGTGACTATTAGCCACAAGGTATAGATGGAACACTATGTCTGGGACAGTGATGTTCTGTATTCTTGGAGCTTGGGGGGCAACAGTGAGAGGGCTTCTGGAGTTCTGGTCCCAGCGGTGGACCTCCTGAATGATGACACCTGGGTTTTGGCCACTGTGTTACACAGAGTATTGGATTAGATAAGTCACTGGCCTGATCCAACATGGCTTCTTTTATGTCAGTCAGTCAGTCAGTCAGATATTTAATACAGTCAAAGACCAATAAATAGCCACCAAAGCCATTAAAACAAACAGGATATACAATTCAGCCAAAACCCCTTTCAAAACCTTAAGCATAAAATTAAACTAGGCATTTCCATCTAAAAATTATTGACGGTATCTTACGGCCTTCACAGTGAATGTTGCCACCTTTAAAGTAATTTCTTGATTCCTGTCGGCTAAAAGCTTGTCTTAATAAAATCTAATATTTCTCCCTGGGAATTGAACACAAACCGACGCTAAATAGACCAAACAGAAATTCTGGTAAAGTTTACATTCGAAAATAACATGTCCCCTCGACTCAATCCTTCCATCCCCGCAGATGCACAAACATTCTTCATAGGGTCGCCTTTTATATTTACCGTCTGTAACCACTGAAGGGAGCATATTTGCTCTCATAAGAGTAAAAGCTCTTCCATACTCAGCTTTATCTAGATTCTGTAGGTATGGCATCAGTGATATTTCGTTCAAATTCTCTATACCTGGAAGATAGCAGTTAATCTGGGACAGATCAAGCTGTCCTTCAATATCCAGGATTCTTTGTTTAAGAAAAGATTTCACAGAACTATATTCCCACTGCTTCTCTTATGTTCTTAGCTACAGTCAGGATTGTTGAGAGAGGGGGGACTGATAGCTGACATGATATAGTTCAGCTTCCCTGGAATGCCTGTGCCCTTTCAGCATATCTCTCTCTCTCTCTCTCTCTCTCTCTCTCTCTCTCTCTCTCTCTCTCACACACACACACACACACGGGAAATGCTGGGTGCCTGCCCCCTTCCTGCACCCCCATAGCCAGCCAGCCTCATATTCTGTGCCTTGCAAAAAGCCTGCCATTTGCTCCCTGTTTTCTACCCCATTTCTTCATCTGCATGGAGAAACTTTTCTTCCTGAAGAACAGAATTGTCATCTTGCAAATGAAGCCCAAGATGGAAGACGAGAGTTCTCAATTATCTCATGCCCCAGAGAAGAATATGAGACAGTTAGTGAAAGCTCACATTTTGATGTTGGAGAGGCAAAAAAGTTTCCAGGTAGTTCCTCATAATGAGCATCAGGACCAAGGAAACAGAGATCGATGTCTAAGGAGCAGTGAGAGTTCCAGATGGTTGACAAGTGACCAAGAAAGAGGCTTGATTTACTCCTCTGCCATTTATGGAAGCCTCATCTATAGCAATCGCCAAGCGGAGCTTTGGACAAAACAGAGCAAACATTTATTACTGGCTCATCCCTGCAGTCAAGCTGCTACCAGAGGCACAGGAGTAGGAGCCAGTAAGAAAAAAGTTGGCAACCAATCAAGATTGAGATAATTGTACTCAGTTGTGGAGCATGGACAATTGGTGCTGCTGAATGGGAAGGAATGGATGCAGAATGGATTTGGAGGTGGGGGAATCAGGGAGAAGAAATGAGAGCTGCAGTCTTCCTGCACAAATTCCCATGCAAGTAGATCCCACCATACTCAGTCACACTTTGAATAAACGATAGGATCTGGCTAACTGGAGCCAGGCTTCAGAATACGGAATGTGCTTGTGTGTGTTTTTCTTTAAAACCAGAAGCCGTACACTCTGGCTGGGAGGATGGGGTGGTCTCTCTCTGCTGTCTCCTGCTTTCTTCTCCTTTCTGTTTAAGGAGGCAGCAGCAGGAGGGGACAGCTGGAGCCATCTGGATTTATCCAGGGACTAGAGCCGCTTTCTAAAATTAGTGCAGACGCAGGACTCTGATAACTCGCCTCCTCCCCATGGAGGAGAAGATGGACTTCTTACACGTCCCCTATTTTCTTTCCCCCATGAGGTGTCTTTACATTGGTGCATCTCACTATATTCAGTGGCTCTTATTCCCAGTGTTAACTTATGTCTCACCTGCATTTAATTTATAGAGCATGGTGGTGTTCTGGCTAAGTCCCTTGCCTGGGGGGTCTTCCTGATTCTGGCTGCTCCTTTTTGTTCTGTAAGTACACACTGTAATTTTTTTCCTTTTGTTCACATTTCCTTTTGTTCACATATGGGTGTTCCAAATGAGTGCTCCCTGAAGGTATGGAGGAGACCCCTCCTGAGCTGTTTTAAAAGAACAGAAGAGATTGGATTTATATCCTGCCCTTCACTCGGAGTCTCAGAGCAGCTTACAAACTCCTTTCCCTTCCCCTCCCCTCCCCACAACAGACACCCTGTGAGGTAATTGGGGCTGAGAGAGCTCTGACGGAAACTGCTCCTTTCAAGAACACCTCTGACAGAACTATGGCTTGCCTATCAGGGGTCATTTCATAGAAAAAGAGCTGCAGGAGCTCATTAGCATACCTAACAAGCTATTAGCATAATAGCTCATTAGCATATGCCACACCCCCTGACATCACCGGAAGTGATGTCAGAAGGGGAAGCAAAAAGGGGGGGCATCTTCAAAAGCCTCCCCTTCCCTAGCCGGCCTGCCAGGGTGGGCGGGCAGGTGGGGGAAGCAAAGAGAGAAAGGGTTTAAAGTTGAAACCCCTTCTCTCTGATGTCACACTGCAGCTTTCCATCTTTCCATTGTATTCTATGGGGCCATAAGGCGTGACTCTAAAGAGAAGGAGCTGGGGGGCGGGGGCAGGGAGCTGGGGGTGGGGCTTGCCACCACTGCCATTTGTCCCTGCTCCTGGGCTCCCGGAATGGCGCTCCAGTGCGCTCCGGGCCCAAACGACCCCTGCCTAAGGTCATCCAGCAGCTGAAAGTGGAGGAGTGGGGAATCAAACCTGGTTCTCCTAGATTAGAGTCCAGACATTTAACCACTATACCAAACCTGCTTCTGGAGTTGGGTGGGGGGAGGAGCCAGGGCTCAGTCTTTGTTTAGAGAAGAGATTCTTTGGGGGAAGAAAGCTGGATTTTTTCCCCATATCTGTCTTGTTTTCTTTACTGTTGACCTGTGTTAGCTGTCACAGCAATTACACTGGCTACTGATCCACTCCCAAGCCCAATTCAAGGTGCTTGTTTTCTCCTTTAAAGCCGTACATGGTTTGGGATTGGGGTCTCTGAAGGACCATCTTCTCCCAGATGTTCCTGCACAGGAATTAAGACTGCAGGAGAGGCCCTCCTGACTGTCTCACCAATTAAAGAGGATGATCTGGTGGGCGTATGAGCAAGGGCCTTTTTGGTGGTAGTCCCACAATTATGGAACAGCCACCCCAGGGAGGCGTGTCTGGCTCCCTCATTGTCAGTCTTTAGGAGGCAGCTGAAGACAGTTTTATTTAGGCCTGCATTTGAGTGATTTAGTTTTTATTGGCAGCCCTAAAGTGGAGTTTTTAAACTGTTGACTTTTAACAGGGTTTTTAATTATTGTTTTTCTTGTGTTTTTTTAAATAATGTTTTCTTTATATTGTAAGTCGCCTTGAGTTCGGCAAGGGAGAAAGGTGGCTAATAAATGTTTTAAATAAATAATCGGAAGTGTTGGTTTAAAAACTGGTGCGGAGGAACTCAAAACCCAAACTCCATAATTCAGAGCTGTGAGTGAACCAGCGATGTAGGCTTGTTCATTGCATCATATTAACTTGTAGGATGATGTCCTTCACATCTGTTGAGGTTTAATCACAATGGCTTTCATTCCTGATAGTGGAGGAACGGTATGAAGGTGATGGGCTTGTTTCTTGAACTACCAAAGCCATTTCCAAAAAGCAAAATTCCCCCTTGGCTTCTTTAACCTTCAAATCCTCCCCTAGCCCCTCACTTACCCTAGCAGAGAAAGGTTGACACATATGGGCAAAAAAAATTAAAAATAATAATGAATAAGGCATTGATCATCAATGCCGCATATTGCATTGATGGGAGAAGAAATTGTTCCTTTCACAGACCAGTTTTTGGGTTCTTTTCAGCTCAGGTGCCTTTGCTTCACTCTCCTAATCCATCCCCTTGAGAGATTTAGAATATAACTTTGCATATCCTGGGAAGAGGAATAGCTGTATCGGAAGGGGACATGTTTAAGGATGATAAATGGCAGAGAAAGAATCTGTAATGATTTGTATCCTTGGTAAAGTGCTTCCTTTCCAAAAGGATTCCACATCCCTTTTAACAATGGGATATGCATATTTGAAGCAAAGATGCCAGACTGAAGATACACATCATCAAACAGAAGAGCTCCAACTGCCAAGACAAACCAAACAAGGGATGGCAGAAAATCTATTTTCTGTAAGCAATGTTTGGGGGGGGGGAAGGGAACAGAAATCACTACAGTGATAGAGCCGAAGAGCGAAGAAGGAAACTTTAAAGGGGGCTTGGCTTGCTGACAGTCTGGAAACATGTTCAAAACGTACATTACCAGCCTTGTTGACCTTGGTCCTGACTCTTCCTTGCTGGTTTGGTGTAGTGGTTACGTGTGCGGACTCTCATCTGGGAGTATCAGGTTTGATTCCTCCACTTGCAGCTGCTGTATGACCTTGGACAAGCCATAGTTCTGTCAGATCTCTCAAGGACAATTTTGGAAAGCGCTCTCTCAGTCCCGCCTACCTCACAGGGTGTCCATTGTGGGAAGGGGAAGGGAAAGGAGTTTCTTCTTCTTCTCCTCCTTCTCCTTCTTCTCCTTCTTCTCCTTCTTCTCCTTCTCCTTCTCCTCCTTCTCCTCCTTCGCCTCCTTCTCCTCCGCCTCCTCGTTCTCCTCGTTCTCCTCGTTCTCCTTCTCCTCCTCCTTCTCCTTCTTCCTCCTCCTCCTCCTCCTTCTTTCTTCTCCTCCTCCTCCTTCTTTCTTCTTTCTTCTTTCTTCTTCTTCTTCTTCTTCATGTGGGAAGGAGCCCAGATTCTGACACAGAGGGAAGGAGACTCCATCTCTGCAGGTGTCCAAACAGAGAAACTGAGGCAGTTTTCTCAACTGTTCCCTAGCACTTGTTTATTTGCTTTTGCACAGCTTTCCTCACCACTTCTGCTTGGCAAATGTGCTCACCACAGTGGCACGGCCACCCTTGCTAAGGAGCAGGCAAGCAGCCAGTTTAATTTCTGAGTCTTGATTTCTAAAACTTGATTATCCTGGAGTCTTGCGTTGCTCCAGGGACAGCTGGGTTTGCTGCAAGGCACTCATTGGCCAAGTTGGGGAGGAGGGGGGGGGAATCACTATCAGCCTAATTTTATCACAGACGGTGGTTGTGAGTATAAGAGAGATAAGGATGGTAAAGTACTTGTACCGGAGAAATCAGCAAACATAAATAAGACTAGAGGAAAGTGCCGGCAGAATAAATAACAGTTCTTCCAGCATGCCCTACTTTGAACAGAATTCCATTTGTATACTTGTATATGTGTGTATATCATTATATCTAATTCTGAATAGAGCCATGGAGTGTGGATTTAAAACACACACACACACACACACACAATGGGGTCAGGGACCAAGTGTTCCCTGTAAGCTGAGTTAGTGTGAGCTAGCTCACAGTTTTTTAGCCTCTGGCTCACACATTTTGGTCTTCGCTCAGGAAGGAGGGCTCCAGAGCAAACTGATTTATGCAGTAGCTAAATCACTCGCTCACAACTTTAATGCTAGTAGCTCACAAAGTAGAATTTCTGCTCACAAGACTCCACTGCTTAGAGGGAGCATTGCCAGGGACAGAAAGGGAAAACTGAACGAAATGGGAACAAAACAGCTAGGTGAGTGAGTAAGTGAGTTTGGGGGGGTAGAAGCTGTCAGGTGAGAAACAGAATAAGGTAGGTAGGTGGGTGGAGAGAAAGAAAGGGAAGAGGCTGCAAGCCGTGATGGCGAGGCGAAGAGGAAAAGCAAGAGGGAGAGAGAGAATGGAAACATGAGATGCCCCACCATTGAGAGTCCTCATGGGTCTCCCATTATACACGTTCTCCCATTATACATGTAGCAGATATATATATATATATATATTTCTGTAGTGCTTAATGTGTTGAACTAGGATCTGGAGGATTCAGGTTCAAATTCCCACTCTGTTCAGGGAAGCTAACTCGGTGACCTTGGGCTAGTCATGCACTCTCAAAAAACATACCAAATAACATATGTATATACCCTATTTCACATCTCACTAAATATCATTGCTGGAAGCTGCGCCCGAAAGCAGCGTCAATCCGAAGGAGAAGAAATCATCAAAGAGCCTGCTCGGACCTAGTCGCCAGCCATCTGGATCGCTGCCAAAGAGAACAACGAGGCCGCCGAAAAAAGGAAGAAGGATTAAGCCGCAGGGGTGCTGGTAGGGTATCCCTTCCCCAAGAGAATTGTGGCCCTAGTTAGGTATTAACTACTACATTGTAGTTGACTGTAAACCGCTCTGAGACCCATTGGGGTCATGGGCGGTATATAAATCCCATGTAAATAAATAAATAAATAAATAAATAAATCATCTGAAGTTGATCATGCTTCCATTGCCTGGCATTCTTGGCGCCATCAGAATGCCCGTGCCCTCTGAGGGTCACTTGGGGCGTGGTACAAACCTGCCGATTTCACAGTGGCGGGGAAATTATCCTATTCATGTCATTTCAATATCAGGCAGAAGAAGCCAGCACGTGAAAGGCAGACTCCAAACAATACCAGCTGTAGCGCTGGGCTATGAAACTCCCTCCTGTTATTCTTCTGCCAGGAAGAAAATGGATCAGTCCTTGTTCCGTGTTTGTTTTCTCTCTCGGCAGAGCTTTCCAAGCTGTTGACAGCACTTTGCTTTCTGGCCATTTAGCTACCTTTTGAAGCCTCCTGTGATACATTTTATCTGAAGCAAGTAACAGAACCTGATCACTGGGATTTCCTGGTGGGAAAGCGTCCTCCTCTTCTGAAACAGAGCGAGTGGCCAGGACAGAAATCACTTCTGTGTATCGGCAAGACAATAGCTTCTTGTGGGCTGCATAATGAATGACTGAAACTTCTTCAAAGAGAAATACAGGTGAGCAAATGTAATTAGCAGGCATTCTAACGGAGCCAAGATATCAGGGCTAATCCCACAATGGTTCCCCAGGATGAAAACTACATCAGAAATGCCATGGGGTCTTTGCAACATCTTTACCATCTGCTGCTGCAGTTAGTAAAACTGGCACCTGGTATGAAAGGTAAGCGTCAGTCACAGAATATCTGGAGATCATTTGCTGGGGGTGGGCTAAAGAAAGGGAAGAAATGAGGAGATAACAGACCAGGGGTGGAGGAGTCTTCCTTTTCTGTGCATTGTGAAGAGGACCTGATGGATTTAATGGATTTTTAAACCACTTTTCGGCCAAAAGAGTGCCACCCAAAACGACTTACAGGAATCAGACTTCAACGCGAGTAATGAAAGGTGTACTCACACAATTTTACTAATCAAGATGCAACTGGAATCAATACCTTTTAAAATGCCAAAATCCTCCTGATCTGACAGGTTATTCTCGTGCCTTGCTATCTGGTTCTAGCTTCCTGGGCAACAGGTAGAAGAAGAAGAGGAGATTGGATTTATACTCCATCCTTCACTACCTGAAGGAGTCTCAGAGCGGCTTACAATCACCTTTCCCTCTCCCTCCCCACAACAGACATCTGATGAGGTAGGTGGGGGTGGAGAGACCTCTTTCAAGAACTGTCCTTGAGAGAACAGCTCTGAAAGAACTTATGACTGACCCAAGGTCACACCAGCAGCTGCATGTGGAGGACTGGGGAATCAAACCAGGTTCTCCCAGATAAAGAGTTCATGCTCTTAACCACTACACTAAACTGGTAGTGACAGGGACTGTGAGGGGATAGAGTGACTCATCCTGATAGGAATATCAGCCAACCAGAACTGTGTACCTATGTTCCTGCCAAACAGGATCATTCCGATGCTTTTGTGCACAGTGTTTCCTTTTTCTGCCAACCATTACATCATCTCAGGCAGCAGAGAGCTTTCAGATTCTATAGGATCAAATGATCTCACACACAACCCTGAAACCTGATGTGGTACTTCCCGGACTTAGGTTTACCATCTCAATGAGAACTAAACATCTTCTCTCATATGGTTAAAAAAAAATCTTTAAAAAATCTTTTAATTGTGTTTTACAAACTTGGGAAAGGAAGAAAGATTTGTAAGGTTATTATAAAACTGAATGTTAAGAAGGAAACTGCAAAATGATTTCCTAAGGATAGTCAAAGCAGAGTGTGCATTCCTACCCTACCAGAGTTATAGTGCAGTCGTAAACCAGTGGACCTCGAAGAGTGTAACTCTGTTTAGGATGGCCTTGTTAATTACTTCATGGCAGGTGTTTGTCAGCCTATCATGAGACAAGTAGATTTGTCCCTGTCCTTTTGCAAATCTAATGTTTGCCAGTCACTTGCTGGAGTCTGGCTGTGCAGTTAGCCTTCAGCTCTTTGGTGTGTGTGTGTGTGGGGGGGAAGAATTGGTGAGACCAACCTTCCATTGCTACGGTGGCAGGGGTAGGAGTTCAGTTCTGCTGCTCTTCGTGTAGCAGCGCAATGTCCATGGCTCTGTTAGTGCTCTGGACCCAGGTCTCTAGGACTGGGTGCCCTGAGCATTTCTGACCTTGTCCCAATGAGAAGATAATATGAAATTTCTCCTTAATCTTTTCTCTTTTCTCATTTCAAGGACTCCCCGCCATGTATCACAGTCCTCATTTCCCAAACTATTCCAGGCTGCTAGTTTCCAGAGAATGATATGCATAAGCAGGTGAATTTGATGATACATGGCAGAGGGTACAGCAGGGATGATGTTTGAAACTACCTTTTATTGAGTAGGAGCACCCACCCCAGTACTGTCTGCTTTGACCTACAGGAGCTCCCCAAAGCCTTGGGCTGAGAAAAATCTTCCCCAGATATATATATACTGGAGAGACTTTAACTGAACCCAGCACATGACAAATTATTCCTGACCAGAATGAAACTAAGTTTTCATGTGCATGCACACTTCACGAGATATGTGATAACTGATGAAGTGTGCATGCACACGGAAACTTATACCCAGAATTAAACTTTATTGGTCTTAAAGGTGCCCCTGGATGCAAACTTTGTTCTATTGCTTCAGACCAACTAGGCCCCTTACCTGAATCTACATTCCTGACAAAGTTCCTGATTATATCATCAGCAAAAAAGGAGACAGATCTGGACAAAAGCCATTCAACATTTCTCCTAAGAGCTATTGTGGCATAGTGGTCAGAGTATTGGACTAGGATCTGAGAGATGCTGGTTTGAATTCCCCACTCTGTCATGGAAGTAACCTTGGTTCAGTCACGCACTCTCCATTCAACCTGCCTCACAGAGCTGCCGTGGAGATAACATGGAGGAGAGAAGCATGATGTAAGCCATTCTGGGTCCCTGCTGGGGTGAAAGGCAGGGTGTTAGTGAAGTTAAATAAATTAATTAATGTAATACCTTTGCTCTCTATATAAAAGAAAATTTATTTTGGCTTGTATTTACTAGAAACGACAGGCAATGAATGTACACTTCTGCATTTCTTTTGGTCTGTCAGTCCCAAGACATTTAATTATTTCCGTGTTCAGTTCTGGTCTTTCTGTTGTGTTGCTTTCTTTTCTGGTGTTTATGTGGTGTCTGTACTGAGAGCATCCCATCATGGAGACCTGAGTCCAGAGCCCTAGTGGAACCACAGACAGTATTATGCTTCAGGAAAAACTGCACTCCCTACCATAGCGATGGAAGCTGGGTGTATACACAATCCACACACAAATAACAATGGAAACTGTATACATTTTATGGAAGAAATCTGGTGGGGAAACAGAAAATGGCATGAAAATCAAGAGCAATAGTGGTGTGAAAGAATCCCAACACATTTTTAAAACATTTAATAGAACAAGCAGAATCGAAACACAAAGTTCTACGTACGTCCCTAGGATTTAAGAGACGTCCATCAGGAGTATCACTGCTAACGGTTTTCCATTTGTATCTCTTGTTGCTTGTTTGAGCTGTTGTTCCAGTACAGGAGCTGGCATAATTTGAGCAGCTGCTTGATAAAATACAAGATCTGGGTTGCCAGTTCTTTGCAGATTTTTTTCATGGAGATCTTTGGATTGTAACAGTCGATGTTTCCTTCCTGCCTGTATAAAATTTCTTAGAAGACTGCCAAATCTTCTGTTTTAATTTCTGAGTCAGAAGTTGGTCATTTTGCAAATAAGAGAAGTTGCTAATGAAGGACATTCATTCAAATTGTCACCACCTCAGAAGACCACAAGACTGCACACATTGTCTATTTCTGAAGGATTTTCAACAATCAATTTAGGGAGAATAAGTTATCAGAACCTAACACTATTCAATTTGAGGATATAGGTATTTTTAGGATTTTACTCCCCATAGTTTAGAAACTAGCCGGAAAGCATATTTAATTCAACATCCAGTAGAATATCCTAAGGAACTGTGATATTTCTGCTAGTTAATCATTATGATACAAAAACAAATCAAATGTTGCAGAAACTAATGAAGAAATTGGGATTGCTGATCTAAGGGAAATGAGATCAGATGCCATATTGTTAGCATACCAGCTTACTTTTTACTCAGTTTGCATTATTTTCATGCCTGTAATATTTGGATTAAGCCTTAACAACAGTGGCCAATAGAAATAAGAGACAAGACAGTGGACAAAATTGTCTGATCATTCTGAATTCAGAACTAAAAGTTAAATTTTAGAACTTTCTAGATCAGGAATACAGCAAGGTACAAGTCAGGGGTATATGCATACTTGGACTTAAGCCTCATTCCACAGTCAAAGGCTTTTCTGGCACCTCTTAGCAGAAGGACCAAGGGTAACCTGTTGTGTTAGACTATGTAGATCAGATTCAGTGTGTGGGGGTTCTGATATACTCCACTATGTTTCACCACTGAATAAATCCTCACTGGTTTGGGTGGATGTAATGGCTTATGAAGTTGTTTGTCCATCGAGGAAGCTGGGGTGGGAAGCATTAGACAATGCAAGAGAGAAGCCTTGTGGCTTCACTCAACAATAATTTGCTCTGACTAGAGAGTGCAGCAGCTGTAGAAGCCATTTAGAAGACTGGCTCTCTGGGCCTGCCTGATACCCAGGTTTGGTGGCCTTCTGGACCATGATCATATTTGTCTCTTGGGATCAACTTCCTGCAGCCCCACTTGTGCAGAGATCAGAGTAGGAAAACCATGGCACTAACATATGCCCTATTGCAAAATGCCTTCTGGGCCCATGTACTACGCTCTGTTTCATAGCACCAATGATTGTCAGGAGAACAATTGTCCTTGGATTTATGGCCTGAAAAATGAGCCAATCTTGGTGGGCTTTCAAGTCCTTTCCTTTGGCTGTGCTCTCCAACCCTTATTTTCTGTTTCCTTTCTACTACCACTGGGAAACTGAATTCAGGGCTTCCTGGGGCAGAAGAGAATGAAGCACAACTGAATATTCTCTTGCATTTTGTCTTAGTCTTTAGATGTTAAAAGGCAACTGGGAGATATATATTAGAATGGATACTCACAGAGCAGTTGATTGTAGTGTCTTCCAAGAACTAGTCTAAATCCATAGATTCTATATTTTCTTTTGTGCTTAGACCCCATTTCCCTAGCAATCTACCTAGAAGATGCTGTCTGTGACATTTAATTGCTTCTGTTTCCCCAGGAGCTTGGCTAGTGTGAAAGTAGTCATAGTAAATCTGAGTCACTTGGACACAACTCTAAACAGCCTGTGGCAAGAAGGATTGTTTCCTTATCTCCGTCTCCCTCTTAATCCACTTCTTATTTACAGTCTTCCTAGTCTAAGTGCCCTTGGTGGACAACTGCTCCGACAAGAGCACAACATTCTTCCAAGTTCTATAGTACCTCTGTCTTTGAATGTGGCTGGAAAGTGGTGAGTTTATTTGGAAGGCAGCTATAACACTCCTAAGATTACTTCTGATTGGTTCTGGGGACAATCACCCTTGACTCTGTAGCAGGCCTGTAGCTAGGAATTGGGGGGGGGGCTGGGGGATAATTTAATTAACAGCGGGCAGGCAGGGCAGAATGGCCCATCCTGGTGTTGGAAATGTATGTGTTTACAAGGTCTGATTCAGTCATTATAGGGTTAACTTGTATTCCTAGTTTGCTATTGTTTAGACTGACCTGGAAGGGATACCTGGCACTAAGCCAATGGGGGATTTGCCCGGGAAAAGTAACTTCTACTTTGATGCAGATTGGTCATTTGTTTCAGGTGACTTCCTTTCTAGGTTCAAGAAGAAGGAGAGAATTCTCCATTACGTGTGTGCTTGTCTTGTCTGTAGGAAGCTTAGAAATGTAGCTCTTAGTATCATGTTAATTTGTAGCAATCTCGTGAACCCTTTACCCTTAGTAATAAAGGTTTTTAAAGGCAAAGAACTCTCTTCTTTCCAATAGAGCAAGATCCATCAAATAGTCTGAGTATTAAACAATTATTGACTATTTTACAACACCTGGTGCCTTACTTTGCCTGGCGCAGGTGCAGTGGAAGGAGAGAAGTAGCTGGTGGGCAGTCGCTGTGCAGCCTCGCCAGCTCTTCCTGCTGCTGCTGAGGGATAGGGGCTTTGAGAAGTGGAAACAGGAAACCCAAGCGAGGCCAGCCCTCTCCCTCCCCTCCTGCTCAGCCACAGCTGGAAAAGCCAACAATGCCGTGGTGACTGCCCGCAGGGGTAAGGCGCACGGTGGACTGGGGTGGGTGGGTCTGGCATCCACCTGGAGTTGGGGGCATTGCAGATTTGGGAAGGGGCACCACCTCCAGGTCCCCTGCCTAGCTATGGCCCTGCTCTGTAGCATCCTAGCAAACACCAAGGCCATTAGCCACTTGAGCAGATTTTCTTCATCCTTCCAGGATGTGATACAGCCAATCACTCTCCCACTCACTTGCCAAATGTATTTAACACCCAAGTCCAAAGTGTGGAGCCAACAGACCCAAAACCAATGTTCCCTCTAAGCTGTGGAGTCTTGTGAGCAAAAATTCCACTTTGTAAGCTACTGGCATTAAAGCGGTGAGCGAGTGATTTGGCTACTGCATAAATTAGTTTGCTCTGGAGCCATCCTTCCTGAGCAAAGACAAAAATGTGTGAGCCGGAGGCTAACAAATGGTGAGCTAGCTCACACTAACTCAGCTTAGAGGGAACACTGCCCAAAACATCAGGTCCAGCAGCTGCCACAGATCAAAGAGTGTGAGTTGACTGGAACACCGGCCACTGTAACTGTGGGTGTCACAGAAGGCAAAGAGCCAGAAAGCAGGAGCAGTGAGGTATCCACAAGAGAAGCCCCAGCCCTGCCGCCAGGGATTGCGACTTCCTGCTGGAAGAGCCCTACTAGTATCATGGGAGAAAAGGCTGAGAATGGTTAGGTTACGCCAGCTGGCATTTAAGACTGTGTGAGCCTAAGGGCAACCAAATAAGTTAGAGCATGAGGAAAAGGGTGGGGTGTGTGTGAACATCTTTCTTCCTTCCTTGAGCTGACGCTCCAGAGGAAGAAAAGGGAAAGGCAGTCCTTACTGAAGTGATACAAAGTTGATCTAAGTGGCAGCTTGTTTATTTATATCATGCTTTTTCTCCTCAGTGAGCATCCAAAGCAGCTTATAACACAAAATATATAACAGAAACAAACAGGAGAAGGAGAAGGAAGGCTTCTGTGTGACCAGCAGGCCTTCTGTCAGTCTGTCTCTTTGTGAGATCTTCTACCCAGGTCTAAGATACAATTTCCCTCCCCTGGATTTTAATAACCTAGAGGATTCTCCTATTATTTTTATCTTCTTAGAAATATGACTTAATCTTGTGGATCAACCCCATAAATCGCTATCTTCGTGATCTATTTGTGCTGAATTGGTTACTCCCAAGCAACTGGATAGAAAAGGTTTTGTAATCTACATCTCCCCTCCTTTTTGGGATTTCAATGAACCATAATGCCTTAATAGATATGTATAGAAAGGCAAGCTAATTTTTTTTAAAAAAATGTGCAATGCGCTAACTTTTATAGAGTCATTTGCAAGGCTACATTTGGAAGAGTCAAGCATCAAACCACGATAATTGCACAAACAGAAGAGGTTGGTTAAAATGCTTTAAGGACTCACTAATTTGCATTCCATGCTATTCATGATCATCTCTTAATTATGCTTGAACTTTATGACTTGAAATTATCTGAAAGAGAAGGGGAGAACCTAGGCCAAGACTAGAATTTGGATGAGATTCAGTGGCAGAATGCATTTTTAATATGCCTCCCATTGTCCTTTCAATAAAAAGGGAAGCAAAACCAGTCTCTCCTAAGAGGATACTGAGGAAATTGAAGTCACAGTGCTTGAAATATATTGAAAGATATTCTACAGGACATAAAGAGTACAAAACATATCTCAAAGATAACTGAGAGCTAAGGTCCAGGGCCACTAGGACTATTTCCATGATATAAAACAGAAGTCCACGGGCACCTTAAAGACTAACAACATTCATTCCACCATAAGCATTCATTACTCAGGGCACATGTACATCAAATGCATGGAATGCATGTCTTCTACTTGGGATGTGTGATCCTGGGCGATTGCACAGCTTCTGGCCTCGACTGTGCCCAGTGGCTGGGTAAAGTGCCATCGAGTAACAGCAAGGGGCTTTCAAGGCAAGTGAGAAGCAGAGGTGGTTTGCCATGTCCTTCCTCTTCAGTCTTCCTTGGAGGTCTCCCATCCAAGTGCTAGCCAGGGCTGACCCTACTTAGCATACAAGATCCGATGAGATTGGGCTATATCATGCCGCCTTCCCTCCATCCTGTGCCCAGTCCTAGCTGAAGATACATAAAGAAATATGCCCTAGAATCCTGTAGAAATGCTTCTCCTGAACTCCCAGGAGATTTTCTGTCATCCCAAATGGAAGCAATGTGTGAGAACATGTTTTATTGGCAGCACCAATTGGTGTGTGTACCAATAACTCCCCACCTAAATTACTGTAACATATTCTATGGGTGGCTGTCCCTGGAGGTGGTTTGGAGGTTACATCTAGTCCAGAATGCAGTACCCAGATCAGTTTCTCATGTAAGCCTAGTTTCAGGAGGGTGGCCATATTGGTATGCAGTAGAAGAGCTTGCTTTGAGTCGAGTAGCATCTGTTGTGTCCTGTGGTCAGGGTCAAGATCCCAGTGCCAGTGAGACAAAGAAAGGCCTGATGTCTGGGTTTTGAGAGACAGTCCCAGCCTTATACAAGAAGTCCAGGTACCAAGGCACCAAGGTCAGATAGCAAGGAAAAGCAAGGCCCAAGAGCTGAGGTCTGATCCAGTCCAACACTCAAGGCACGAAAGGAGTTAGGACCCCAGGTGAGTCCACAGAGTGAGTCAGCTTCAGAACAGAGGTTGCTGCATAAGGAGTCCAGATACTAGGCAGAGTCCAAGAGGATGATGAGGTCCAGAACACAGGTCACTGGACACAGAGTCAGGAATATAAGGCAAAGTCCAAGAGGCAAGGTCCAAAAGGTATTGTCAGGTCCAGAACAAAGGTCATTACTCACGGAGTCAGGATATGAGGCAGAGTGCAAGAGGCAAAGTCCAAAAGGCGTTGTCAGTTTCAGAGCAAAGGTCAAAGCACATGGAGGCAAGAAGCAAGCCTGATCCCAGGAGTCACAGCAAAGAGCTGGTACAAACATAGCTGCCAATGAGGGACTGGCTGCAACTGCTTGGTATTTATGGGACTGCAGCAGCTCCTTCCTGAGCAGGTGTTGCTTGTTTCTGAAAGGAGCCATCACCTCGTCCAGCTGTGATAACTTCAGTCACAGCCCTGTGAACAGAAGCTTGTGGCATCGGAACCGGTGTTTGGACCGGGCATCACTGTATGTCACCCTGCAGGGCACAGTCCCCAGAGCGTGGGGATGTGTCATTTGGGGTGGTTCAAATATTTTTTTGGGAGGGCAGCCTGGCCCCAGTGTCTACCTGTGTGCTTTTCCTGGGGGCACCGCACTTTGGAGCAACTGGCACCGGAACCGCGCTTTGGACAAGCACACAGAATGTGTCTCCTGGAAGGGGAGGGTCCGGTGAATGTGGGGGTATATGATATGTGGTGGTCCAGACCTTATTTTGGGGTTCAGAGCTTTCCAACTCTCCTTAGTGCTTCTGAATGACTGCATGAATAAGTAACGAATAAGGAATGAATAAGGAAGTGTGAATAAGGAACCAACTTCAGCCTCCTAAGCTGTCTGTTTTGCTCTCTTCCCCCTCCAGTACTCTAACAGCGTGGGTGGGGTGATCGCCTCCTAAGAGCTGAGTTGTAATTCTGGAAAAGAGCTTGTGCTCATCCCTGGCCCTAGCTGTAAACTGCAGAGAGTGTCCTTTTTATTGTTTATTAATTTATTTGGCGGGGGGAAACAAAATCTCAGTGCTTACCTTTAAAGCCCATTATGGACTGCAATGTTTGATGGAATATCTTCTTGTTTATGTACCTTCACACCCCTTAAGGTCCAGCACAGATGACCTTCAGATAGTTTCATCTTCTGTCAAGTTGTATAGCTACCATGGAAATGATAGTGGTAGCCCACCAATTAGGAAAGAATTTGCTTACTGTAGCCCCTTATTTCATCTCACTGGCTCTTTCATATAGCTTTATTGATTACTCTGTAACATTTTGGTTTTATTTCTGTTCTTCACCTTGAGAACTGCTATATTAAAAAGCAAACTTATTTCTCAAGAAACCATCAATACATCCTATAAAATGAAGGGATTCGGTCTTTATTGTATTCTCAGTTGTTAGGACCTTAGTCAGACCAGAAGCAACATAAATAGTTAAAATCTAGTGTATTATTAAAATAATTTATACCTCACCCTTCCTACTGTAAAATGCATCCTCAGGGCAGGTTAGCGAGAAATTAGAATGATCATAAAAACCAATTACTATGAAGGTAAAAAAGCATCAGTATCAAGCATGAAATTCTTCAATTCTCTTAAAATCATAAAAGCAATATCCAGTGACTAAAACTATCATCAATCAAAACTCCTACCAGTTAAAACAAAAACAGTGAAAATCTGAACATTCACACTGACAAACAGCACCAATTAAAATACACATCATTAAAGCATGAAAAGCAGCTTGATCCATTCTTGCTGCATATTTTGTATTAATTTTCCCCCGTAAAGGAATTACAAAATGTTTACAAAACCAATTTTACAAACAACAACAGTGTATTACTACCAAAAAATACCAATGACAATATAAGAAATCATCCATCAAATACTGAGGGAAAAGAGGGCAAGCATTAGATTATCTCTCTATATAATAGTGCTGTTTTGGTAATGGCACTCTCCTGAACATTCCACACGATCCCAAGTCACTTAGCTCCCTGATCTGTCACTCAGAAGCTGTCCCTATCCACTGACTGCATTGCCTGAGTCTCGCCTCCAATATTCTAAACAGTTTGCTGTTTCTCTCCCCCCAATAGCCAGTTGGAACACAGAGGTCATTTGCATATGTTGCCTGATTGGCCTTTGCCTCTAACATTCTAAACAGTTTGTTGTTGCTGTTGGGAGTCATTGAATGTGTCCTGAGGTAAAATACATATCCCAATTTTCCCTTAAACTGTCACTGGAGTTGCCAAAATACATTTTCCAATCTTCCCTTAAATGGTCACTGGAGTTGCCAATGTCCCTGTGGGGCCTGGAGATCTCCCAGAAATCACCGTGTTCCCCAGCCACAGCACATCATTTCCCCTACAGAAAATTTCCCAGCTATTACAATGGTTGCTTTGGGCAATGGACTCTATGGCATTATACCCTGCTGAAGTCCCTCCGCACCCCAAACCCTGCCCTCCCCAGGTTCTACCCCTCAAATCTACAGGTCTGGCCCTCCCCTTAGTATTGACAGTCTCCAGGCAGCACCTGGACATCTCCAAGATCAGTTCTCCTCGAGAAAATGGCTGCTTTGGGCAATGGACTCTATGGAATTATACCCTGCTGAGGTCCCTCTGCACCCCAAACCCTGCCCTCCCCAGGCTCTATCCTTCAAATTTACAGGTATTTCCCAACCCAGAGTTGGCAACCCTGTAACTGGCTATGGAACTGCTTTCCAGACCCTTGGAACCCAGAACACATGGCATAGGAGGAGGTGCTTTTCTACCTTAGCTCCCATTGCATAACCGCAAATCAACATAAGTCAGGGGCGGAGGGAACCATACCTGCTACCATGAGGCTGTCCTCTCATACGACCCACTTGGGGCAGCAAAATGACTTGAGACAGCCCTGCCTTATAGCTAAGCAGAAGGAAATAAACATGGCTTGCCTCCCTCTATTTTCCCCTTCCCTCTGCTGCTCCACCAGCCACAGCCAGGACACGCGCCTGGAGCTTCCTTCTGGAGCTCGTTGTATTTCTTCCCACAATGGGCCTTACTCCTAGTACATGAATAAAACGTAGCTTAATCAGCTACTGTAATTCTGACAAATCAAGGTCTAGATAAATAATCTTTGCTCAGTTCTTTATCCAGTGTCCTCATTTAGATACTCAGTATTAATTCTTGCAGTGCATTACTGATTCCATTATTATTTCAATATTTAATAAATGGTCGGTGTTAAGTCGTGCGCTTAACAAAGAAGTCGGAGAGTGATTCAGCAAGAATGCGGTTTATTCTTCAGCTCTGTTACTTCTCCGAACACGGTACAACGATCGCCAGCCAGGTCCATCATTCGAACCACTCAAGCCAAAGGACAAGCACTGGCTGCTCTGTATTTAAACAATCCCGGCTAATGTAGCCACACCCACTGTACAATAAAGCAACCTATGAGGTTGTAGCAATAAGGACCAATCACAAGCGATCCCGCTCTGCACGGTGATTGGCAAACATATTCTGGGCTAGGGCTCCTATTGGTTACATTAGGATCCTAGCCCAGGGCGAAGCTTAACATGGCATCTCAATGGCACAGTTCACAAGGCAGTTATATACACTTCAATACATAACAGTCGGCACTGATATAAATTGCTTGTATTTATAGTCTTCCTCCCAAATGTATTTATAAATAGAACATTTATTCATCAGCATCACAAACCAAAGCAGCTTGACCTTTAAACAGCAGCGTAACCAACAAAATCCTTAATAAGGAGCACCATCTTATATATTTATGGTGGGTCGGCACTGATATAAATTGCTTGTATTTATAGTCTTCCTCCCAAATGTATTTATAAATAGAACATTTATTCATCAGCATCACAAACCAAAGCAGCTTGACCTTTAAACAGCAGCGTAACCAACAAAATCCTTAATAAGGAGCACCATCTTATATATTTATGGTGGAATGAAAACAATGATGGTGGGGGAGGCAAACTTCCCTTGGGAAGCAGTTCTCATGCTGTGGCACTGAGAACAAGGAGACCGGCATAATCTGGCTGAGTCCTGCACAAACTGGGGTCTGCAGGTGGCAGTTGGGAAATCACTCTTGGAAGTAAATAAATCCCAGGGACACTCCTCAGGCCTGTTCTCTTAGAGCTCAGGATCCACAAGATTGGGTCCAACTGTGCCCATCTGTGTTGGTGGTGGACCTGCCCAGATCTCCGTTTCAGTCTGGTGTTCTGGGAGCACAGTACCAAAGCATAGCAGAAGTGTATGTTTATGAGGACCATGGACCGATCACAGATGCTGGGCCAGCTGGTATGCAAGGATGTCACAGAGTGTTCCATCAGAGGTATGAACCTGAATGAGGCTTAGGTAGTCCCTCAGGGAGGTGTGTGACTCAACATCACCTTCCTGGAATGAAATGACAGAGATTAAAAGCAGTGTATCTTATTCAGGGGTATGTTCTCCACTGGAACTGGATACCTTCCATTGTCTTAAGGGTTTGGAAGGAAAGGAAGAGGACACCCCTGCTGAGCAGTAGATGATTGAGTCACAGTGCAATCTTAAGCAGGTCTACCCAAAATCCCACTCAAATCTATTCAATGAGACTCACTCCCAGGAAAGTGTTCTCATGATGGTACTGTCAGAGAATGTGTGGAGTGCTTTCTTCACTGGAGCAGTGGATGAAGAGGGTTCCAGATCACAGTGCTATCACCCACAGTCCTCTGTGTCATCAGTTACTCCTGACAAAATAGAGCCTTGGCCATGACAGTATACAAAGTTTCCTACACTTTTTCCCCACGAGCTCCTGTCCCATCACATAGTCATTTACAGAGGGCTTTCAGATCCTTATTTCAAGCAGGATCATACCACCCTGTTACAGATGGCGAACATCGTGATATGCCCAAGGCTACTGCTGAGTCTGTGCCAGGACAGGAAATTGAATCCATGTTTGCTAGGTCCAAGAGCAAATACTCTTTGACCTAGATCACACTTGCTCTCAGTTTGAAAGGGCTACTGTAATTTAGCAGTGCATTTATTATACCTGGAGTTGCAAAGTGAAAACTTTTAAAAAAATAAGAAACACCATGATACCTGAAAAAAAGGAAAATCAATTACATTTTATGGAAGTGTGAAACTAATGCCTATCTTCTGTTCCATGAGACTGCAGTGTTCTGGAATGGAACACAATGTTTTTGAAATATGTAGTAACCTTCATAGCATTTTTTTGGGGGGGTGAACAGTAGGCAGCTGCTATAACGTGCATTTGATAGTGATGGGTGAACCCCTCCCCAGCCAAGTTGGGATCAGTCGAATGTAGCTGTTTGTTGATAAACTAGTTAGCAGATTTCAAGAATTCAGAAATGCTTAGAGCCCCATGGTGTTCTCATTGACATAATTGGGTGTGCCGCAGAGCTCTGAACACACCAACTCCAACCTCTACCTCTGTTTATCTTCCTCCACACCTCAGACATTGTGCATTCGAAGTCATCTGATGCATTGTCACAAATGTAATTCACAAAACACTTGATATTATTTGGTAGGAGTTCTGGAACTTGTATTTTGAGGAGTTCATTGGACATCCATGGCATCTTGGAGATAGGAGAGAACAGAGGGAAATTCTTGCCTTCAAGTCTTCCACTATTACTGCAACCAGAGGTCATTTCCTGTGGGAGCACACAGGAGCAGAGCTCTGATAGTAAGGAGCCCAGGGGGTGGGGACATGCAACAAGCCCCGCCCCCTGCTCCCAGCAGCCCTCAGTTGGGTCACGAGGAGCAAGAAGCAACCAGGTAAGTTGCAGAGGTGCCCCCCCCACCTTCAGGTACAAGCTTTCCCTCCTCTGTGAGGGCAGATCTGTGCGTTTCCCCCCCC
>NW_015166421.1:815735-840199 GCF_001447785.1 Gekko japonicus
AAGATGGTTAAAATGCCTCTCCCAGTACAGGAACATTTTAATCATCCTGGATCCTGATCAGCAACCTCACATGGGAAAATCTTACAGTGTTTCTGGCCCATTCCTGGATTCAGGATTTGATACAGAAGGGAAGTGAGATCCCTAATTCTGTGAGACCATTTCTGTGTACCTTTGCTGTTCAAAGTAGGTTGTACGGAGGGACCATATCATGCTGGTCTTCTTCCATACACACTGGCTCTCAACTTGCTTCTGGGCCCAATTGAAGGTTCTGGTTGTGGCACTTGAAACCTTCTATGGCTTGAAACCATCATATTCCCTGATATCAGACCATATAGACATCCATAAGGGAACCCCCCATATTTCAGTAAAATTCAGATGGGGCTTCAGCAAGACATTTCCCCCAGCATGACAACAGGGAAATAGCTCAAATACTCCACCTTAAGCACTTCCTAACTTCCCAACATACAAAAAGGGAAACAGCCTGAATATGACTTAAGAGAATTAGTCCTTTCCCCACACAGCATTAATGCACAGAAGGACTGAGTCAGCAATCACCCCTGTCTTAAGGCTATTGTACCCTCAGAATATGACCTAGTTCACAATTCTTTATCCACTCTCTAGACAAGCCAGTTTGGTGTAGTGGTCAGGAGTGCTGACTCTAATCTGGGAGAACCGGGTTTGATTCCCCACTCCTCCACATGCAGCTGCTGGTGTGACCTTGGGTCAATTGCAAGTTATTTCAGAGCTGTTCTCTCAAGGGCAGTTCTCAAAAGAATTCTCTCAGCCCCACCTACCTCACAGGGTGTCTGTTGTGGGGAGGGGAAGGGAAGGGAGATTGTAAGGTACTCTGAGACTCCTTTGGGTAGTGAAGGGCGGGGTATAAATCCAATCTCCTCCTCCTCCTTGTTTATTTCAGTCACACACCCCACCAGGCCTTTGGCTGAGGCAGTGGGCATCCACATATTGCCCCCCCAAGGTTGCAATCTCCCACCTACTGATAACCAGCCATATCTAGTTACATCAATGGTCCGGATTCTCCCTAACGCAAGCATGACTACTGATTTTATATGTTTTAATGTGTTAGACATTTTATTGTATTTATTAAAATGTTGTAACCCGCCCTGAGCCCGTTTACGGGATGGCTGGGATATAAATGTGGAAAATAAATAATTACATAAAATAAATGCTTTACTGAAAGGGCAGTTGATCAGTAGATCACGAGGTCCCCAGGATTGTGCAACTCCAGTAAGTCATTCCTGAGAAGACTAGTTGAAGCAAAAGTAGGAGCCCATAAACAGCGATGCAGATGGAGTTCTTAGAGTGCTGCGTCTCTTAGAGGGAAACATGGTAACTGACTGGCTGGTAGCAGTGTAGATACCCAGAGAGAAATCAGGAATACATCCAGCAGTTGAGTGTGCTTGGGAGAGTGGTGCACTGCCAGGTGTAGATCTGGAATAGCTGAAGGACTCAAAACAGAATGATTCTCGAAGGACAGCAGGGTGTTCTGTGAAGGGGGTTATCCAATTTTCTACCCATTTAGGGCACTCAAGGTGGTAAGCAGTTAAAAAGTAATTAAAAATCAACTTAAAATACATATATAAAGAACAGCAGTTAAATTATAAGCAGGAAGGAGATGACAGTAGCCCATGAGACCTAAAGATGACTGTAATGGCCCCAGGGGTCATTTCCTGCAGGAGCAGACAGGAGCAGAGCTCCGGCAGTAAAGAGTCCAGGGGGCGGGCACATGCAACAAGCCCCACCCCCTGCTCCCAGCAGCCCCGGGCCACGAGGAGCAAGAAGCAGCCATGTAAGTTGCAGTGGGTGTTGCCTTCTGACACACTTCCGGTGATGTCAGGCGTGTGTGGCATATGTAAATAAGTTATGCTAATGAGTTATGCTAATGAGCTCCTGCACCTCTTTTTCTACAAAATGACCCCTGAATGGCCTAATAGGTCCACATGAGGTGCTACCCAAATTGCCTACCTGGGTGTGACTTCCAACACCTGGTGTGACCCTTTCTGTGTTAAGAAGTTCACACACATGTATCCAAGCAAAATTAAATTAGAATTTTGTAGTAACACTTCACTATGGGAATGGAGAGGTTCCCACAAATAAAGGAGGCAGAAAATAGAATCAGAGTCTAAATCTTTATTTAGAAATATAGATCAAGAAAGCAGAAGGCACTCAGAGAGCTTCAGGCGCGCACTCTCTCTCTCTTTCACCCACACCTATACACACACATACACAGAGAGAACAAAACTTAACCCTAGATAACCTAAGCAATAAAAGCACACAATAAAAGCAATAAAGGCACACAATAAAGACAAATGAAAACACAGAAGCCTGTCCTGATGTGATGGGGGAGTTGGTCTCGGGTGGAAGAAGGGTGAAGAAGGGTATAGATCGAGGCCAACTCCGGATCTCTGAGGGTCTGTGTTCAAAGCTGCGCAGGGGCAGTAGCAAGGAAGTCTAGGGTCATGGCTGCTGCTGCAAAATTCTGGGGATGGGACAATATTTTTACTGTAAAAATGTTGGAAAGTGTTCAGTAAGTGGGCTCCAAAGCTGGGATTGGTTTGTAGCCCAAAAGTTGAATTTTACTGGCCAGTTTGATTCTGTTGGATGGGAAAATTAATCGATGCAAAAGACGACATACCAAAGGCAGATAAAAGGAACATGCTGAGCAAGGCTTGGTTTGCAAGCAATTTCTTCAAGCTGACCTGCTTGGCAAACAGAGTTCTTCTCTGATTTACTGCCTTGTATCTTGCTGCTGGTAACTTGAGCTTGCTCCTACAGCCTGGGACCCAGACCCTGCATCTGTTCCCCTTGGACCCTTGAACCCTTGACCCTCCTTACTCTGACCCTTGGACTGGACCTTTGATCTCTGACTCCAGATTGGTTTGTAGGCCTTGCCTCTGTGTTTATTGTTGTGCTTATTGTTACTATTTGTGTATCCCAGAAATGCCAGGTAGAGCAACAGCACCAGGCTTGGCCCTGAATGTGACACTCTAGGTGGTAATGCTGGCCCTCAAGATGGAGCTCAGGAGTGGGAGCTCCTTCCTTCAAGCTATCGCAGAAAGGATCTTGTTCCCCTGGTGTCCAGTTGACTTTTTACCTCTCTGCCAACCCCTCTGTGGGTCGGTTCTTCTTGTCCTATTTTTCCTGAAAAGAGATATGATGTAGTATTTGGCATCCTCAACTCTCTGTCTTCTTCTAGATGTCACATACCTGCCAGGGTGTGAGATAGCCTTTTGATTTTTCTCTGCTGGCTAGAACATAAGAACATAGCCATGTTGCATCAGGTCAATGACCCACCCAGTCCAATTCTCTGTGTCACACAGTAGCCAAAACCCAGGTGCCATCATGAGATCCACCAGCAGGGCCAGAACTCCAAAGGCCCTCCCACTGTTGCCCTAAAGCATACAAGAATACAGGGTGTGAAGAAATGCATTTTTTCCCCCTTTGGAGGTTTGAAATGAGCAAAGCCTTTACTCTGAGTTTTAACCCCCCCCCCCCTCTGGGCAGAGAACAGGCAGGAAGGGGAGACGTTTGTTTAATTGCTTTCCAGACTTACCTCAGCCCACCTTCATACAAATGCTAATAGGTCTAGACAACAGGAAGGAGATAACAGTAGCGCATGAAACCTAAAGATGACTGTAATGGCCACAGGGGTCATTTCCTGCAGGAGCACACAGGAGCAGAGCTCCGGCAGTAAAGAGTCCAGGGGGTGGGCACATGCAACAAGCTCCGACCCCTGCTCCCAGCAGCCCCGGGCCACAAGGAGCAAGAAGCAGCCATGTAAGTTGCAGTGGGTGTTGCCTTCTGACACACTTCCGGTGATGTCAGGGGTGTGTGGCATATGTAAATAAGTTATGCTAATGAGTTATGCTAATGAGCACCTCTTTTTCTACATGGCACCTCTTTTTCTACAAAATGAACTCTGAATGGCCCAATAGGTCCACATGAGGTGCTACCCAAATGGCCTACCTGGGTGTGACCTCCAACACCTGGTGTGACCCTTTCTGTGTTAAGAAGTTCACACATATGTATCCAAGCAAAATTAAATTAGAATTTTGTAGTAACACTCCACTATGGGAATGGAGAGGCTCCCACAAATAAAGGAGGCAGAAAATAGAATCAGGGTCTAAATCTTGATAAGACATGAAGTCCATGCAATCAGTTTAGCTTGATAGGAGGAGTCCACAGTCATAATATTGTCCAAACAGCCTTTGCAAAGACGCCCATTCTAGATACTTAGAAGATGCGTTTCCTTCAACTTCTTCAGCTTGCCGGCTGTGTAAGTGGAACCTGATTTCAGCAATTTCAACAGACCACAAGGTTCATAGTGTAAGAAGTGAATCATAGGTTTATAATTTATAATTGTTTAATATATTGTTTGGCAATTTTGATGGTGTTTTCTACTAGTGGAATTTGTATATTTGGGACTTTTGTGATGATAGTCCCCCCCCCCTGTTTTTTTGGATTAAACATGTGCTGGCTGGAAGAGCTGGATGAAGCTTCAAGGCATTGGAAGCTCTGTAAAGATCTGTAACTTCCTAAACTAAGAAGCCTGTCCTATATTTTATCATCTGATAGGACATATACAGAGAGAGGAACAGAGGAACTGCGTTTTACCCATTTCTTTTGAATCCCTTGCTCAGTCTGGTGCTGTGCTAAAAGTATGCTTGTGAACATTGTCTTTTTAATAAGTACTTCTTAATTTTTGACGCTGGTAGTGGTTCTCTGTACCACATAGACCTCCACTGTCTTGGACATGCTATTTAATAAGGAGCACCAGGGGGGAAGGCAGTCAGTCGGCAAGTGGCTATTCCTCAAGGGGTGCACAAAGCAGTGAACAGTCTCTGTGGTGACCAGGCACTAAGCATCGGGAGACCCAGAGTCAAGGCCTTAAGTCCTCCTGGCTCTCCCAGTGGACAATTCCTACAAAGGCCAGGTGGTAGTGGTGGGTTACTGTAAAGAAAGAGAAAAGCCTCTCCGGGTGTTGGGAAAACCTTGGAGGGCAGAGTGGAACAGGGCCTGCAGGCCAAAGCAGGCCTGTTCCACCACACAGAGCAGCACTGCCACAGACATAGTGTTCCATCTATACCCTGTGGCTATAAGCCACTAGTATTTGCATCACCAAATATTAAGTACTGGGTGGTTGTGAGAGTCATTAATGGGGTGAGGGTGCTTGAGAATGATTAACTGTTCTCCTGTTTCCAGACCTTGTACCAACAGAGAAACTTCACATCTCTCCAAAACCTCATTGATCCTTGGGTCAATAAAAGGAAGATAACTAAAAATACTTTTCAGTTGTTGAAGACCTTATTATAAAAATGCAAAACACAGGTCAGGGTTTAGTATTATCTGGGTTTTTTTAAAACCCCTTTTGATATCTTTTTGGTTTGTCTGCAAATGATTTAATATTTTAAGTGATCATGTCAAGTACTCACAGCTAACACAAGGTCTAAAATCTATCACCATCACTGGCAGCTGTTTGCAATATATCTGTACAAACCTCAAGCTAATTGCACTTTTAAAGAGCCTATGTGTAAAGCAAATGTGAAAAGAGGCCATTTTAACAACACAGAGTAATAGCTAGTCACAGTTTGTGGAAACATGGATAAATGAAAGGAGGGGAGGACAGTTATGTTTCACATTATTACCTCTTTCAAAGATGTTTAGAAAGATGGAACAGATGGTCAGGAAAGTGCTAATTTTACTCACTAATTTAACTGTAAGTCTCTCCGGAAAAAAGTAGATTCAAGACAAGAAAAAGTAAGCACTTACTCATTAGTTATAAATCATTGATAACATTTCTTCCTTTCTGTGTGAGCAGCTCCTTTTTTATTTTCTTCTTTTCTGAATATCTATGGCTGTCCCACCCTGTCATGTTATTGTATTTTTAATGTGGCTCAGCCCAGGAACTTGAGAGAAGATGCAAGATCACCTCTTTAACTTAAACTTCTGAAAATGGTACACGAGAGGCTTTAGAATATTCAAAATAAACAAGATATTTTATTCAACATAGAGGGGGAATGGTCAGGTGAAATCAGGTAAAATGTCTGAGGTAAATCAATAATGAACTCAGAAGTAACTCAGTAATTTCACATTCATACGTTTCCAGCAAGTGAGAGTTTAAAGCTTTTCACAAAGTCTTAGAATCTTAAGAGATGAGAGGCTTTTGTTTCAATGCTTCCTAAACACTCCAGTTCATTTTCTTGAGTTTAACTGACTCTTCGGGTTTCAGGATACACTATCAGGTACCCAGATTCCTTCTCTAAACACACCAGGGATCACTCCACTCTTTGAGCTATCTCCCTTTCCAACTGGGAAGGGAATCACTTCTCTAACTAGATGATCTATCCCTTTTTCTAGCCTGACTGGGGGTCTTCACTCATCCACACACTTCTCCTTGCCAACCTACCCAGTTCTCAGTCAGCGTTACACTTTTCTTAGTCAGTGCTAAACTCTCCTCAGTCAGGGCTAAACTGTTCCAGTCCTCAGTCAGAGCTAAACTGAGTTCTCTTCAGCAATCAAGTTTTTCTGCTCAACTGACGCTAACCAATCAAATCCCTTTGAGTAGCCTGTCACTCAAGGCTCTCTGGCTCTGCAAGACATTAACCCTTCAAAGTTCATTACATGTTTATACAGCACTTATGAGATTTAAAGTGTAATAATCACAGACAAACTCCCTTTCCCTAAAATGATGTGCAGGCTACTTTGAATGCTAGGAAAATTCTAACCATTCTGAGTGGCTGTGCAGGGGTAAAACAGACAGATTACTTGGAAAAGAACCATCCTTTTGTTGTACCCATTAGCTACCAAATAACTAGAGCTCCTAACAATCACATCAAACATTACCTCCTAGAACTGTTGTGATTCTGGATGGCATCAAGACTGTGAAGTGCCTTTCATGCAGAGAATAGCTATATATATTGGGGTGGACCTAAGTTGCCTTCCTCCATCTTAAGTAGTTCTTTCTCCAGCAGAAGAGCCACTTAAGTTCAAGGAAGACTCCTTAAACTGGAGGAGGACTTCCAACTTAAGCCAAAATTAAAGGTGGGATATAAACATTTTAATGAATAAATTAATAGATTTGGGGTAGGATTCACACCATTATCCATTACATAACCACAAGCTGGGGATCCACAAAGAATCAATAAAGAAGGATGATTTGGAAACCCCACCACCCCAAACATCTCCCTCTGGGATTCTTTGGATTTGTGCAGGCTGATTCCCTCCTGCAAATGCTTAGTTGCCCTTACAATTCCATCCCTTCTAGCACATATCCATTCCTTATCAGACCCATTCCCCTTTTTCCTTTGGCAAATTGATGAAGTCATATTTGCCTAATTACCTGGACAGTTCAACAACTCAACCTTGTTTATGAGTGACCCAGTTTTGTGGCTTTATGTATTACGTGTTTACTTAGGAAATAAGTAAAGCCAGAGAATCCTAAAGGGAGAGATTTGGGGTTGTGAGATTTCCAAATAATCTTTTCCCCATGATTCCTTGAGGGTCCCCAGTTTATAGTTATACAGTGGATAATACGTCATATATAGCTATTTTTCATATGGAAAGCACTGCCACATGCACAGCACATGCACAGGGACAACTTATTTCTTAAAAAATGGAGAGATTGTCCATGTGGACTTCACAGGGCTCCAAATAAGGTCATTTTCATTAGACTGTAGATGTGGAAGCCCTGACCTGGATGCTCAGGCTAGCCCGATTTTGTCCTATCCTGGAAAGCTAAGCAGGGTCATCTCTGGTTAGGACTTGGATGGGAGACCATGAAGAAAGTCCAAGGTTGCTGCACAGAGGTGGGCAAACCACCTCTGTTCATCTGTTATGGGGTTGCCATAAATCAGCTGTACTTGATGGCACTTTCCACTACCACATAAATGTGTAATGCATTTCATTTAAAAAGGAAGCCAAACCAGTTCACTCTCAGCACATGTCCTGATCTGCCCTCCACTCTCAAGTAATTATCCCCTCCCAGATGAGATTCATCTTGTTTTTCTTCTGAGCCATGGGGATGTAGGATGGGCATAAGCGGAGGAGACATTTTGCATGTAACACATTACTTTGGAGTAGTTATTCCATTAAACTTTGATAATAACAGCTTGTTGACATGTTTAGCCACTCTGAGGATGGATGGGTTTTTTTTTAGCAAGCACTGCAGTCATCTTTGCGATGGCAAATACCTGCTTTGCACATATGAATGAGGATAGTCCTTCTGGGAATGTTATGCCCTCATCATAACACAGGAATATGAGTTTGGAGGGAATGGAGGCAGTGTAGCATTATGGGAGTTATGTATCTACATTGGGAAGGAGACAACACAGCTTTAAGGAAGTGGGGCTTTCAAATACACATTGGTCAAAGAGTTCCACACAGACCCCCTCCATAGCCTTTAATTCAGCACACACAGAACTGCATCAGTAGTCCTAAAAGTCTGACAGCCAAACAAATCTATCAGCCATTTTGTAGCCATTTGTTTGCACTGTGTTTCAGATTTTCTGTGCGTAAATTTCAGGAAGTATTACAGATATTATTCAGAAGAAGTTTGTTGAGTTAGGAAAGAATTTATGAACAGAGCTCCAAACTGTACTATTTAGCATGGCCAAAGCAGGGGTTCAGGAAGCAACCAGAAATTTCTAGGACAACTGGCAGAGGGAGACATTACTGCTTGTTCCTGTAACACCAGTAACTCTGCTGAAGTGTTTAAAACAGGGGTTCTCAACATGGCATTCCTGGGCACCATGGTGCCCGTTAACACCTTTCCTGGTGCCCACCAAGTGTTTTTACAAAAGTGGATGGGGCCAGGTGGGGCTTTTGCTCAGATTAGCATCCCAGGCATTGCTCCCTCTAAACTGTGGAGTCTTGTGAGCAAAAATTCTACTTTGTGAGCGACTGGCACTAAAGTTGTGAGCCAGCAATTTGGCTGCTGCATAGACTAGTTTGCTCTGGAGCCATCCATCTTGAGCTAAGAAAAAAATGTGTGAGCCAGAGGCTAAAAAACTGTGAGTTAGCTCACATTAACTCAGCTTAGAGGGAACACCGCTTCTGACTTACTATTGGATTGCCTGACTGGGCAGATCTTTAAAAAGTTGCATCAGCAGCAGCTGCCACCACAGCCCAAGGATCTTTGTTGTGTGACTGAAGGTAAGCTGTGTAAGATAGCAAAGCTGACATGTGAAGGTAAGCAAAACAAATACTTTTAAACAACACATTCACTTTAAAAGGTATACTTTAAACAGTCTGCCTGAAACACTGAAGAGTCACTACTAAAGTTATGCACAACCTCACTCCCTGACATTTTGTAGTTTCCTCCACCTCTTGCGGCAGCCATTTTGTGGTTCCACCGACCACCCCGTGCCAGGTGGACCGATCATTGGACTGTCTAACAGAGCAATCCTGTGTGGGGCTATTCTAGTCTAAGCATATTAACTTGTTATTGAATGGTGTTTTGCTGATTCTTAGTGCCTTTTCATTGTGCAGCTGTGGTAGTGTTTCAGTTTCAGCTTCCTTTGACTTACAAGGCACTTTTTCTCCCCTAGGGCTTGGCATGGTTGGGTCAAGTAATTAAAGGGTGTGGGTGGGTACTACAGCTCCCATAGGGCTGTGAAAAATGTAGATGCAAGGTCAATTTAGGAAGAAGTTTTTTCTAGCATCATAAGATCATATTATGGGATAGTATCATGGGAAGGGGTTGGGGGGGGCATCTTACAAATTTGCATTCTGCTCAGAGAAGTGATGATAGGTCTTCTCTGTGGAAGCAGAGACATTTCTTTCCCTCCTCCCCTCTGTTAAATAGACACCAGTGAGTCCTTCCTAACATCACCGAAGCTGGCATTTAAGCCAATATGAGCATCTGAGGTATATTAAAAATATTATACAAGAGCATTAGTTCCTAATAGCCGATGAGAGCAATTTCTCCCCAGATTATAAATTAGAACTATCAAAGAAAGTAAGATCCCATAAACCTTAAAAGACATTTGTAAATTGTACAAAATGAGCAATAGGTCCATGAATTATGTCAAATTTGTCATCGACGGCCATATTGTTCACAAAGCCAAGATCTGTTTCCTTCAGGGCAAGACAAGAATCTATCAAGGACGTTTTAGATAAAAGATATTTTGGGTGGTTAGTTTTTAAAAAGTACTGAGGCCAAAAAATTATACCCTTGAATCGTCTGAGCGTGTACTGCTTCTGGATGATCAGTGGCGGTGTGGGGAATGGTTATCGTCCCATGATACCTCCCGTTTTTATCAATGTCCGAGTCAAACTGATGCGATGGAATATTAATGAACATTCTGTCTGTGGGTTAGCCATATGATCGGGGGCAGGGGAACCAACTGTGGAAGTGGAATGTCAGTTTGGCTGAGGGAAAACACAGATACAAGGAATGCATGTTGCGGGCAGGAACAAGCTGAGAGCACAAAGAGGGACATAATGCTGGAGTTAAGAACAGAAGGGGACATGGCTGACAAGGAAGTGGCAAAGCAGGGGTGAAGGAAGGAGGAGTTAAAGAGACAATGAAGTAGGGTTGCCAAATGGACCCGGGGGGCGGGGAATCCCCCACTTTGGAGGGCGGATTTCCGACGCGACGGAAATTGGCCTCGGGGGGAACCCTGCTCCCCGAAGCTGCGTCACCAGAGGTGACGCATGACGTAGGGCACGTTGGGGGCGTGGCCCAGATCGTTGGGGGGGAAAACCATATGGTTTTCCCCCTGACGATCTTGGCCACACCCCCAACATGCTACGTCGTGCGTCACCTCCGGTGATGTTCCGGTGGCGCGCGCGAAGCGCACGCGCGCACACATCCACGGCCGGCTCCCGGACAAAGAAGATGCTCCCCCGCTGGTAAGAGATTTAGATTTGGCAACCCTACAATGAAGCTCTGAAAGAAAACAAACCCTCACCCAAATCCTGGGGACAGGAGGGTTTCACTAATGATTCTGAAATACAACACACTGTGGCAAAGACCACCATCTTGTTCTGAATGCTGTCGAGATGGTATACCACCATGATTAAGAAATCTCTGGCCCAAATCTCTTCTCAGATTCAAAGTCACTCATCTGGGCATGGAAGGGAGACTTCCCCCCTTCCCTCCCACTGCAGCCCCAAATGCCCCTGAAATTATACTCCTGGGGGGGGGGGGTTGAGGGATCCCCAGGAGCAGCATGAGGGGGAAGCCGGAGGGCTGCTATGACAGGGATTGGGAAAAAACCAACAGGGATTTTCCCCACAGGTTCCAAGCCTAGACAAACCTCTATTTATGTTATTTATGCATTAGGTTTGTGAATCTCCCAATTCCTGAGTACACAGAGCTCTGGGTGATGTCCAACAAAGTTAAAAACGTCAACATGACATTGATTAAAACCAGTAAATCATTGGTTCCTACATTATTAATAATCTCAATAATATCAAGAGGGTGCCAATAATCTCAAGAGTGTGCCTAACCCCCACTCCAGTCTGAGTTGCTGTCTCATAGGCAGGGCGAGGAGGAGGCCAAAGTGAGAAGGTGGAGGAAAATATGAGGGTGCCAGCCATGATGGCAACCGTTGCTGTCCCCAACCAAAGGGCTGGCGGAACATCTCTGCCTTACAGGCTGTGTGGAATTGCATTAAATCCCACAGAGCCCTTGTAGTATTTAGCAAATAGTTCCACCAGGTCAGAGTAGGGCTACCAAATCCCCCCGGGGGGCGGAAATCCCCCTGCCCCAGAGGCCCGTTCCCTGACGCCGGGGAATTGGGCCCCGGGGGGAACCCCGCCCCAGCGTGCATGTCACAGGGAAGTGACGTTATGATGCCGGGCATGCTGGGGGCGGGGCCACGGCCATACAAGGGGAAACTCTATGGTTTTCCCTTGTATGGTCGTGGCCCCGCCCCCAGCGTACCCGGCATCATGACGTCACTTCCCTGTAATGTGCATGCGGCGTGCGTGTGCTTCGTGCGTGCGCGCACCAGGAGCCACACAGGAGTCCTCCGTCGGCAAGGTAGGTAACATTTGGCAACCTTAGGTCAGAGCTGGGGCCAAAAAAGCCCTGGCTCTGGTCAAGGACAGCCGGATATCTTTGGGGCCAGGGATCACCAGTAGATTGTTGTCAGCAGAGCACACTGTTCTCCCTGGGACATACCAGAGGAGGCGGTCCCAAAGATACACAGGTCCCAGACCACTCAAGGCCTTGAAGGTCAACACCAAAACCTTGAACCTGACTTGGTATTCTACTGGGACCCAGTGTAGCTGGTGTAGCACCGTTATATATGTGCTGTTCATGGCGTTCCCATTGGGGCTTGTGCCACTGCATTCTTAATCAGTCTCAAGGGCAGACCAGTGTACAGCGAGTTACAGTAGTCTAACCTGGAGGTGTCAGTTGCATGAATTACCGTGTCTAGGTCAGGGCGCAACAGGAAAGAGGCTACTTGCCAAGCTTGGCATAGATGGAAGAACACCAGCCTGGCAATATTTGTGACCTTGGACTCCATGGTTAGAGAGGCATCCAGGATCACACCCAAACTCCTGATGGGACTGCACTGGCACTAATGGTGTCCCATCAAGACTGGGAAGTCTGTGCCTCAACCCTGAGCCCCTCCGTTGTGTTTGCTGACTGCCACCAGGGGCCAGCGAACACTCCAGAGCTTGACTCTGGAGGAACAATGGGGACTAGGCTCCTGGTCTCTCCACTGGGAGACCAATGGGACTGTGGCGGGAGATTTAAACCCACCAATGGGACCTAGGGGTGGTCCCCAGGTGTGTATATAGTTGGCCAGCTGGCCGTTTGTCTTTGTCTTGTTGTGTACCAGTAAACCATGCTGATCACTACATCAGTCTCCGTGGTTTCTTCATGCGTTTAACCCACTACACTTCACCCCCCAACAGCCACGGAACCTTTCTTTTTTAACCATCCAACCACAGCCTCCAAACCCACAGCCAAGTTATGTGGGCAGCCGTCCAGTAGCAGATATAGCTTGGTGTCATCAGTGTACTGTGCACAGTGTAGAAGAAGAAGAAAAGCAGAAGAAGAAGAAGAAGAAGAGATTGGATTTATACCCCACCCTTCACTTGGAGTCTCAGAGTGGCTTACAAACTCCTTCCCCTCCCCCTCCCCACAACAGACACCCTGTGAGGTGGGTGGGGCTGAGAGAACTCTGACACAAACTGCTCTTTTTCAAGGACAGCTGTGCCAGAGCTTGTGACTGACCCAAGGTCACATCAGCAGGTGCAAGTGGAGGAGTGGGGAATCAAACCCGGTTCTCCCAGATTAGAGTCCGCACACTTAACCACTACACCAAACTGGCTCTCAGTGTACTGATGACACCCCAGCCTCAAACTCTGAACCAGCTGGGCGAGAGGGTACATATAGATGTTAAATAACATCAGGAAAGAAGAAGACATTGGATTTATACCCTACCCTTCACTACCTGAAGGAGTCTCAGAGTGGTTTACAATCCCTTTCCCTTTCCCTCCCCACAAGAGACACCCTGTGAGGTAGGTGGGGCTGAAAGAGCTCTCTCAAGAACTGCCCTTGAGAGAACAGCTCTGAAAGAACTGATGACTGACCCAAGGTCACACCAGCAGCTGCATGTGGAGGAGTGGGGAATCAAACCCAGTTCTCCCAGATTAGAATCCACTCTCTTTACCACTACACCAAACTGGAGAGGACTGCCCCCGAGGAACCTCACATGTTAGGGGGTGCCCAGTTGACCCCCTCTGTCCCCAACTGATGAGAAATGAGGAAAGCCACTTCAAGGCTACCCCACAAACTCCCATGTTGGTGAGGCGGTGAGGCAGCACCCAGAATCCTGTCAGCATCAGCTGAGGAGAGCAGGCTGCAGTTACCAGAAACTGAATCCAAAGGCAGCCAAGGGGCCTCCAGTTCACATACTATATCAACAGTATTTCTCATCTTGACTCCCCCGTCTTAACATGGGAATAATAACATGGACCTACTTTACAGAACTGTCCTAACAAATACTGTGATAATGTATGTGAAACACTTTGAAAATTGAAAACATTGTACAAACTGTAGATGGAGAGTATTGGAAGTAAAAATTAAAGGATGCCTCTGCATATATGTGGAGAGCCTTTCTCAGCTGAGTAATCAATACTACCCCTGCCCCTAAGACGAGAGGACATAGTTATATCTTCTATTCGTTTATCACATTTTAATCCCACCTTTCTGTGAAGGTACTCAAGGTAAGGTATGTTCTTCTCCTCTCCTCCCTTTTATCCTCACATCAAGCTTGTGAAAGAATGACTGGCCCAAGGTCGTCCAGCCAGCTTCTTGGCTGACCAGGGTTTTGAACATAGGTCTCCCAGAGTCCCAAACCACTAGACCACACTGGCTCTATCAGATCTGAGCCCCAGCAACTCTCTCTTCAAAATTACCCCCCAGGGGACTGATTGATATTGGTGAGAATGAGGAGGGGGGCAGCGAGAGCATTGCAGAAGGGAACCGGGGGTGGTTTAATTTCACGCATAGATTTTAAATAGCCAGCCAAATCTTTACCTAAGAGAGACGCAACTTTGGGTGGGGGAAATTCCCTGCTCCCTGAAACCTTACAATTAAATTCTTTTTGGCTTTCCTTCAATAGCTTTTAAGCTCCCTAAAAGAACATAAAGTTAAAATTTTAATGGCACTTCTGCAGAGCCTTTCTGAATTTTGTATTAGATCTCAATTTAGCCCCGGGTAAAGCCTTTAGAAGGAGGGAGGGAAAATTCTGATGCTCGAAACGTAATAATCATACAGGAACCTTCCAAAGCCAGCATCAAATAGAATAAGATATATTTTATTAATGATACAATTCACAAAATTACCACTCCTGCCACTCTCTGCCTGCCAGAGAGTCTGAGTCCCCTCCTCCTGGTATTTCATGCATTTCAGCCAGTGGAGATTCTTCTGTTTGATTTAACCTCCTGATTGCCTGGAATGCTTAATGAACTGGCAATTCAGTTATGATTAGGCACACTCTGGTCATTTTAAGGACCCTCCCATCCAAAACATGTGCTGTGAACTTGAATAAAAGAGAAGTTGGTGATTTTAAGGGGGGCAGACCAGCATTGTTTCCCCCACCCTGCGGTAATAGATAGAAGGGATACATGAAAGTACTTCTGCTCTGTAGGACATGCACAAGACCCGAGGCTACAGAGACACAAACCAAACCAAAGCATAGGATCTAGGTGGCGGGAGGAGAGCGCAAGAGAAGAATCCCAATTGGGTGGGTGAGCATCAGCAGGGTCAGAATCCAAAAGGGAAGGTTTGTGGGAAGTTGTAAATGATGCTGAGGCAAGAACAACAACCAGATGCTTCTGCAATACTTGTGGAGTCTCAGTCCTGGTCTACAGACCCAGCAAGACAGGTAGTAGAGTTCTGAGACGGAATGCACCTTTGTAGACTGTGGGTAAGTGCATCACATTTTTGAATGCTCTTGTAAAAGCACCCTGCAAGAAGAACATTAACAGAAGAGGAGTGTGCCTTTGTCCCTGCTATGTTAGGATCCTTTTTTTCTTATTTAAGAGAACATGAGAACATAAGAGAAGCCAATGTCGGATCAGGCCAATGGCCCATTCTGTCCAACACTCTGTCACACAGTGGCCAAAAATACCAGGTGCCATCAGGGGGTCCAGCAGTGGGGCCAGGACACTAGAAGCCCTCCCCCTGTTGCCCCCCCCCCCAAGCACCAAGAATACAGTGCATCCCTTGCCCCAGACCGAGAGTTCCTGTCTATACCTTGTGGCTAATAGCCACTGATGGACCTCTGCTCCATATGTTTATCCAGTTCCCTCTTGAAGCTGTCCATGCTTGTAGCCACCACCACCTCATGTGGCAGTGAATGCCATGTGTTAATCACTCTTTGGTTGAAGAAGGGAGTTTATAATATAGGAGAGCATTCAGAAACATAATCTCTCCACTTCCAAAGAGATACAGGCCTCTCTACCATCTCAAGATTCTACAACATCTCAGTTAGGGGTGCCAGCTCTGGGATGGGATATGCCTTGAGATTTTGGGGGTGGTTCCTGAGGAAGGTGGGGTTGAGGAAGGGGAGGGACTTCAATGGGGTAGAATGTCATAGAGACTAACAATGTTCCCCCTCAGCTCCATAGTGTTGTGAGCAGAAATTCTACCTCGTGAGCGGAAAAAGCTAGTGGCATTAAAGTTGTGAGTGAGCCTACAACCATAACCTTGCAAAAATCACAGAATGAATTCTTTTAAATTATATTTAAACTATATTTTAAGAATAATTTAAATATTATAAGAGAAAACAGATTTCAAGTCAAATTTCTCACACCCCTTTCCACTATATTGGTAGACCTGCCCACCAGAGAACAGGTCTACCCACCCCAGTCCACTATATTGGTAGAACTGGCCTTGGACCATCACCCTGTGCTGAGCCTTAAAAACATACCAGCACGGGGGGGGGAGGGGAATCTTGCGGTTTAATTTTTTTAAAAAACCAGCATTACAGGTCAAATATAACAGAGGAGGAACAATCACTGTCAGAACTCCGCAAAAAAATTGTTTCCCCCCCCCACTCCATTGTAGCTTATGGGGACCATTATTGTCAGTGGGCCCCATAGGCTATAATGGATAATCGATCTGGGGATATCTGGTACTGGGGGGGGGACTGTTTTTTGAGGAGAAGGCACCAAATTTGCAGCATAGCTGCTGGCGCCTCTCCTCAACCCCTCCCCCCAGTTTCAAAAAGATTGGACTACGGGGTCCAATCCTATGGACCCCAGAAGGAGATTGCCCCATCCTCTATTGTTTCCAATGGAGAGGGAAATGCCTTGTTTGCTGGAGCAGTAATCCCTGCACTGCCTGTTAAAATTTTGTGTGTCATCTCCCACTAGTGCCCTTAGTGATTCCGAAGTGACCATTTTCTCCAGAGGTCAGTTGTAATCCCAGGATATCTACAGCCACCACCTGGAGGTTGGCAGTCTTAGTCTCAGGAGGAGGTGTGGTTCAATGGTAGAACATTTGCCTTGTACCTAGAGGGACTAGTCTCTGGCATCAAAAAAGGAAAAGCCTCCTACTTGAGAGCTTGGGGAGTTGCTGCCAGTCAGAGCGGACAATACTGAACCTGATAGGCCATGGGTGTGAATCGATGGAACGCAACTTCAAAGGTTCATGAGCTGGTCTCATCAAGACATACAAGCCTAATGGCTATGCCAGTTGTGCAGAAGGCAACTTCGAAGGTTCATGAGCTGGTCTCATCAAGACATACAAGTCTTTGTGCAGGAGGCTAATCCATATGGCTAATGAAGTACTGCACATGAAGGATTGCAACTGGAAGAAGAAGAGAAGAGAAGAAGAGATTGGATTTATACCCCGCCCTTCACTTGGAGTCTCAGAGCGGCTTACAAACTCCTTTCCCTTCCCCTCCCCACAACAGACACCCTGTGAGGTGGGTGGGGCTGAGAGAACTCTGACACAAACTGCTCTTTTTCAAGGACAGCTGTGCCAGAGCTTGTGACTGACCCAAGGTCACATCAGCAGGTGCAAGTGGAGGAATGGGGAATCAAACCCGGTTCTCCCAAATTAGAGTCCGCACATTTAACCACTGTACCAAACTGGCTCTGGAAAGGTTCTTCTTTCACAGCCCTTTAAGTCGCTCATCTGTAGCAAGGTCTATTCAGTGTCTGGTGATTTTAAACACTGTGGAGGCTGGATCTATTACATATACAAATAGGTCTCTACCCCCAGTGTATAGTTTATGTTGTGTGGAACATAACATGCCTGCTCACATTGACTTCAGTGGGCTTTGAAGCGTGTAATGGGATTGCACTTTTGGTGTCCAAATATTGTCCTCTTGGTTCTCTCTCTTTATCCCATTCTACTTGACCTTCTGACTTACTTAAACAACAATCAGTCTTTTCCACTGGCTTAAAAGAATAAAATAAAGGTTCTTAATGACATTCTTTGCTATTTGTTTCAGAAATCATGCAGATATCATATCTGCAAGGTTTTTGCCATACTGGCATGGGTGCTAGACTCTTAATTAAAAGCTAAAAACTCTCCTGGGTTTATTTTGGTCAGGTGTCTCTGGGACAGTTAAAATTTCCTCGAGATCCAGCTGTTATGCAGCCCCAAGTCAGACCAATGTAATTAAATGTAAAGGCATTTGTTATCTACCCTAAGTACACATTCCAACTGAAGATTCTTTCTGCTAGGCAACGTTCTTTTATAACAAACCATGCACCTTAGACTTGGCAATTCCTGGCACAATATAGATTGCTAAGAAGCCACATATTTCTTCTGATGTTAAGGTAGTCTTTCAAAGCAAAGGAAAAGAGGCAACATTTTCAAAACACAGCTATAAATCTCCAAACCTTTCAGCATCATGTAGTATCTGTCTGCTTCTCAGAGAGTCAGAGAAAAGCAAACTATACAATATATGATATGGCATGGTAGTCAATTATTTTATGGGGTAGACCAGCTCACCACCTGGCTTGTCAGCCCTGGGGAGGGTGGTCATCACCTGCCTAGGGTTACCAGACCTGCTGGTGGAGGTGGGGGGTCCCCTGCTGCCAGACCACGCTTCCCTGTCCCTTATCAGCTGACCAGTGGGGGCACTTACCAAGTCATGTTGCCAGCGTCAAACAGGAATTGATATAATTAAGCCAGCAACATCCGGACAATGCTTTGGTATTTGGGCAAAGACTCTGTGATAGAAGCCATTTTTACCATAGATGTTTTTGCCCAAATACCAGATTGTCACAGTGATGTCACAGCGTGATGGCAACTCATCCTGAGCAATTCTAGCAATGTAGCTTGGGCCTTCCTCTTTCTTCTGGTAAGTCCCCCCATCCTCTGCCAGTTGCCAGGAGGGACATGACAACCCTACACCTGCCCTTTGTTCATTCAGTCCCCTTAACAGGAGGCCTATGTTCTCATGGGTTCTTACCATCCCAGTGGGTATGCGACTGTCAGTAGGAGGACTCAGGCTCCAAAGTATTACTGATATGAATTAAGCAGTTTATTGGAATGCATTACAAAAGCAAATTGCAAACTGCAAACTGAATCAGTTGTATGCTACTGGAATACATATGAAAAATGTATGTGGCTATAACAAATAATATGAAATATATAAGCCCAAACAGATATGAATCTACAGTGTAATTCTAAACCAGCCTCCAGTAGAGGACACACGAGATAGTGGAGAGATGAACAACAAACCACTAGGAATTGTAAACACACTAAAAACAAAATGTTGCGAAGAAGAGAGTGGACTTAATGCATATTACCCAATCTAAATCTATGTGTTAAAACGTTAAATGTCACCCGACCACCCTTTTACCCTTCTAGTTTTGGCTCAGTTTCCTAGCAAGCAAGCTCATACAGTTTCATGGCTTCCTATCCAAAGGTCCAGGAAGGTTAAAGAGGCAGTATCCTCACAGGCCAGTGGGCTTCTCAGCCCTCAGACTCCTAAGAAACATGAGGAGGGAAGGGTAGGGTGAGGACCGGCCTTTGGAGGCCTTAAGATATCCTCAAAACAGGCAGACCCTGAACAGAAGAGGCTACTAATACTCAAAAAGAAAAGGCTACTTCTGGCCTAAAAAGAAAAGCTGCTACCAGACTTCTTTACATGTTTTCCTCTTTAACTTTACATTTTTTTCTCTTTAACTTAAGTACGCGGTATGTGTGGTTGGCTGCTGCTTTCCAGGGTCTTGGTTCATACTCAGCTTTCTCAAAACAGAACTGTGATACATTGTTGTTGTTGTTTTGGCCCCCCCGAAGGGGATTTTTTAATTGCATTTTATATAAGGTCTACAAACTACAACGAAAAATAGGGAGGGGAACTACAATTAAGGAGAAAGAAAAGATACCCACTACTAACTAAAAACTCAAGAGAGGAGATAATCAAATTAGCTTAAATATAAAGCCACCCCTTAAAACGCTAACAATTTTATGAACTTAGTCAGACATGCTAGTATATCTTTTAAATCTTAAATTTAACTGTTGGTAAAACCCCCCAGAGTATCTCATTATTAAAAACAATATTTTCAAAGGCAGAATTCAGAGTCCTTCAGTGTTCACTTTTTCTTATCCTGTCTTTTCCGCAGTTTGTAGGGCTTTAGGAGCCACCACCCCTGTCTCAGCAAGAGAATCCTCTCCAGAAGACCCCGAGTCCAGCTCCCCACTGGACTTACTGTCCTTTTCCTCTTTTTCCACCTCCTCTGGCACTCCCAACTGGATTCTCAAAAACTCCCGTGCTTTAAGAACAGAGTCAATCTTTTCCTTTTTATCCTGAAATGTGAAGGTTACGCCCTCTGGAGTTAGCCACCTGTACACGATGGCATTTGTTTGAAGAAAAAGGATTAAATCTTTGTACTTCTTTCTCCTTTGTCTTATTTCAAATGGAATATCTTTCAGAATCCTGATAGTGTTGTCCCCAATTTTCAAAGGTGATCTCGCCATTGCTCTCAGGATAGAATTCCTCACATGCCTCTTTGAGAATCTCATTACTATTTCCCCAGGCAGATTATTTTTCTTTATATATTCGGTATATGACCTATAGACCACATCCATCTTGCTTATCAAAAATTCCGCCTTCAAATCTGTCACTGGGGCCAATGCTTCACTCATAATTTGCTTCAGATTCTCACCCTTAGTCTCTGGGACACCTTGGAAACGAAGGACCAAGTTTGACTTCTCCATTTGTAATTGTAAAAGCTGTTCTTCTGTAGAAACTTGCTTCTTTTCCAATTTTTGTACCTTTTTCTTCACCTTTTGAGCAGTGACTTCAGCTTCTTTCACCTTCTCAGCTGTTTGTTCTGTAATTTTAAGAGTCTCGTTCAATTGCTGTTGCCGAGTGGTGATACATTGGTTCATTGTTGACAGCTGTTCCTTGAGATTATTCATCTGATCCAGCAGGGGGCGCAGGGATTCTGCCAACATTTTGGCCAGCTTGGTGGTTCCTTCCGGTTGTGGGCTCTCAACTACTTTCGCTTTTGGAAGTTTCTCTTTCTCCGTCCTCTTCCCCACCATTTTTATAGATTGTTTACTTTCGCAAGGATTTAAAAAGTCTCTGAATATGTGCTCAAACGCTCATACGTGCCTTAGTAAGTCTTTCCCAACAGATTTCTTCACTTTTGCTTCCGTTCCCCCCCCCGGGTCTCGCTTTTAAAGTTATGCGCATGGGAGTAGCCCCTCCCCGCTCGCTTTACTTTCTAGTCCGTGGGGTGGGGAGCATTCTTTTTAAATTCGCAAATATGCTTTAATCCAATTTACGTTCATATTCAGTCATACGACCTCGTTTAGCCTCCGTTTTTCGCCACTCGATCTCCAGCGCTTGCCCCAGTCAGCGTCACTTACTCCATTCAGACACTCAGCAGAAGGACCATCGGGATGGAGAAGCGCCTCGATTCCCCAGCATTACGGTGGCAAAGAGGCGATCTCTCAGAAGTCCCCTGGCTAGAAGCCTTTCGCCAGGCTCTGGTGTGTGTGTGTGTAGCGATACCTCACCCCCCTCCTTTCTGTTGGTGCACAGCTTTCACCCCCCGAGAGGTCCGGGAGGTGAGTCTGCTCAGCGCGCTGCCATAAACCGGAACTGTGATACATTGTTGAATATTAATGCTGGGCCAAATTTTTGCAGTGTTCAATTTTGGAGCTGAAAACTGCTGTGTATGAGAGAAAGTGTGTAAAAAGTCCACACAGTCTCCATACCTTCCATTGTTTCGAACATGTATTCATGCCTGTTTTTGCATCTGATCATTCTTCATGCCCAGCCTTAATCATCAGTGATAGAAATTCCAAGCAATTGCACCAACTCACTTTAAAAAAAATACATACATGCAAAATGTGCGGCTGATACTCTCAAAGCAAGGGAGGTCTCGTTTGTAATTGACTGAACAACAGCAGCTCCTTACTATCGGGCATCTGGCTCACATACATTTGTTCTTCAAAGCTAGATCTGTGTGTCAGGATAAATGTATTTCTTGCTATGTTTCACTGCCATGGAACTGACATGCTGTACACTGTAAGTCATCAGCATGAAGATTTATCATTTAATTAGGAATGCGAACATTGACGAAAACCCAGGGGAAATGAATTAAGAGAAATGCTGGATTGTTAATCAAGAATCTCACCAATAAGCTTCCTTTTGGGTTGCCAGCCTCCAGGTGGGTCCTGGGGATCCCCTGCTTTTACAACTGATTTCCAGCTGACAGAGATCAGCTCCCTTGGAGAAAAGGGCTGCTTTGAAGGGTGGACTCCATGGCGTTCTATCATGCTAAGGCCCCTCCCCTCCCCAAACCCCACCCTCTCCTGGATCCACCCCCAAAGTCTCCAGGTATTTTCCAACCATGACCTGGTAACCCTAACTTCCTTTCAAGGAGTCTCCCCCTCTTTCCTATTCCCCTTTCCTGTTTTGCTCAGGGTATATAAGTGGCTATGAAAACCTTCCAGGCATCACCACAAACAAACAAACAGTGCTGAGTATGAACTGCAGGAGACCCTCCAGATTAAAACAGAGTAGACAGTTTAGCAATGCAGAAATGTCCTTAGCATTTATTTACTTATTCCAAGAGATATTCCCCATGCAGGGAAAGTGTCATGGTGTAGCTCGATTTCATCATGTCTCAGAGGCTAACCTGCAGCAGTACATGGATGGGAGCCCACCAAGGAAGACTTTGCAGAAGAAGGCAATGGTAAACCACCTCTGCTTCTCACTGTCTTTTAAAGCCCCTTGCTGGGACCGCCATAAATCATTTGTGAGTTGATGGGACTTATGTACATATTCCCCATTTCTCTCCCCAGTAGGGACCCAAAGTAGTTTTTGCAGTCCTTCTCCTCTCTTCTATTTTATTCTCTCAACAAGAAACCTGTGAGATAGGTTACTGCTGACAGATTGACTGCCAAAGGTCACCTAGTGAACTTCAAAGGCAGAGAAGGTATTTGCATCCTAGGTGTTGGAGAACTGATGGCCTGCTAAGAGTCTAGATACTGTAAGTACTGCTGAAAGAATAGTTTACTCCACTTGTACCCTAGGGGGAGCTGTGATGCATTCTCTAGTGTTCAGAGTTTATTGACTGTTTTCTCTTGCAGTTCAGCCTCCCTCTTGTTGTTTCTCTTTCTGCTGTCTGTTAGTATGTGTTAGTGCTTGTGCTCTGAGCCTTTCTGCTGCACTAATGGCCTGCAGTCAGTTATTGTTGTTTTGCAAAATCCAGTTGCAGTAAATTCATTGAAAGCAAACTCCAAAGCGTGGATTGGATTTTCCCCCCCTGAACTCTGCCAATGCCAGGCTCCCAGATCTTAGTTCGACGCTGTAACCACTACGCTATGCTGGCTTGCAACAATATCATTCTAAAACAGGAAAAGGGCACATTTGTACATTTCTGTTCCTTGCCCCTGCCAACAGCTTCAGTTCTCCACTTCTCACCTTTTGTTTGTAGATTTCTTTGTATCAGCATGTCGTATGGTATTTCTATACAATTTATGCATATTTATATGTACAGTGTATTTCATCAGTATGTATAATATAGTTGTAATGTACAATACTGAGTTACTGATGCAGAAATAACATTGAAAAGGCATACTTTTTACTGGGGGGAAGTCAGTGGAAGGAAACAAAATGGTACAGAAATAACAGATAATGGATTTGATTTGCACAAGAGAAGAGCATAATTAAAATGGAAGTGGAATTCGAAGTTTTCTCCACTTTTTAATGCAAAATGTTACCCGAACTGGTCCAAAGACGGTTCCGGGAGCCCAGATCAGCTCTGTTTACAAAGGTGGGCGGTGCGTGAGTTCTAAACCCGTGTATCCAGAGGTCAGATTGGTGTTAAAAGCTCGCTATTTCCCAGGAATTCAGACAACAGCTAGGTTTTATGAATCAATGTTGCCTTTACTAGAGCAGTTTCTTCAGACATACAAAAACAGATACATACAAGATTCGCACAAGCTCCTTAGTTACAGTAGAAAATAGACACAATCAACATGGAAAATAACAAAAGCATCAAATAAGGGGAATGACTTCACAGGGATGCGATCATACTTATCTGAGGTCCGCTGAGAAGAAATCTCCTCTTAGGAAAGAAGGGCAGCTAACGCATCAACTAGTGAACTCTGAAAACACACAGGCTGGTCCAGCCAAGCCACGTGCGCGTTCCCTGGTCACGACTCCGGGGAACTTAGGGAGTCACCTGAAGCACCTTAGTGCACGCTAAGGGAAGGAAGAAAAGGCTAGAGAGAGAGCGAGAGAAACAAAGCCGTGTTTCTCTTTTTAACAGCTCTGTTCTGGGCATGGCCTTACCTGCCATAAACCCTGGGGTCCGTCCTCTATTCTATGGCTATAGGTCCACAAGGGGGTGACGTCCTAATGAAGGGGAAGGGGGCAATATGCAGATATTCTATCCTACATCAAAGCGGGGGCCATGTGGTGAGGTGTGAACCTCCGTTTCCATTAGCAACCTTTGACTTGCATAGATGTTGCTGGTCCAGAGTCATAAACAGT
>NW_015166421.1:840284-847059 GCF_001447785.1 Gekko japonicus
GCCAAGCCTGTTGTTTCTCCAAATGTCTCCTTGTGCATAATGGAGATGACCTCCTCTGACCAGAGGCCCTCTGAGAGATTCCAGGGATGCATGTGCTCTGGCAGGCATCTCAGCAATGCCCATCCGTGGGCAGCATGAGGTGAAAGGCCAGCCATTCAAACACATAGCAGCAAACACACATAAACAGTGAGCCCTGAGTCCCCAAAGGCACAGATACATAGACATTTGAGCAATACTTCATAAGCACAGTACAGACAAAATGCAAATACAAGCACACATAGTAACAAAAACCATTGGACCCCTGGAGAGGTATCTATGGCTACTGGTAACTTAGAGTAACTTATGGGGCTTAGCGTAGTTTTTTCTTAGATGACTGATCAGGTGTGTAGGATATCATGCATCATACTGCATTTTAACGCATTCCTCTTTTTTAGTATGATTTCGCCACTGGTCTTGTATCATGTTTTCACGTGTCATGGCAATTTGCTTTCAGTATATACAGCTGTTCATCATTTTTTTTTATTCATCACTGATATACTCAGTATTGTGCCTCAATAAACTTCTCATTAAAGGTAAAGGTTCCCTTGCTTGAAAGCCAGTCGAGTCCGACTTTAGGGTTGCGGTGCTCATCTCCGTTTCAAAGACTAAGAGCCAGCGCTGTCCGAAGACGTTTCCGTGGTCATGTGGCCGGCATGACTAAACACCAAGGCGCACGGAACGCTGTTACCTTCCCACCGAAGTGGTCCCTATTTATCTACTTGCAATTTCTTGCTTTTGAACTGCTAGGTTGGCAGGAGCTGGAACTAGAGACAGGAGCTCACTCCGTCATGTGGCAACTCAGGTCTTGAACTGCTGAACTACTGACCTTCCACAGCCTGCAGTTCAGCGTCTTAACCACTTGAGCCACCGCAGCTCCTAAGCTTCTCATTACCTTTCAGTTAAACTACTCGGGATTTACTTTTGGGTTAAGGGTTGCCAACAAGGGTGAGAAAGGACTAGGCGTGCTCAAGCACGTGCTGGTTTGGCTTATGTCCTCCTTGCCAGTTGTGAGCAGGGAGCCAATTGTTTAGTGAGCTGTTCAGATGTGTCTTTGTAAATTTGGGTGTGTCCATTTGCACGACTGCACAATTTTGCACAATCGCAGTGCCTTTTGCATCATCAGCCTCCCCTTTTTGTGCCTTCAATTTAAAAGGCACATAGTTAAAAGGTAAAAAAAAAGAGAGCTTTTTTAGTTGCGGATTTCTCAGTGTGCCTTCAGCGTTTGCCCATCAACACAGTTAATCTTGTGATCATTTCTTGCAATCACTTTTCACACAGATGCCAGTGACTGCACAGGTGTAAAATACAGACAATGCAATGGGCCATTTGAAGGATGCACTTGACTGCATAGGTGCAAAGAAGGGATGGACTGCAAACAATCCCCGGCTCTGTGATGCAAGCCGATGGCTTTAATGACCCAATCGTGACTCAGAGGGATACATGCCTCTATTGTCAGTCAAATGAATCAGTTCTCAGAGTGGGCAAAAGCAGCTCCCAGCTGTGGCAACCTGTCTGTGTAGAACAAGTGGCTATTGCACAGGCACAAAGCTGCTCAAGATGAACTTCGACAGCAACCGTTGGTGAGAACTAACGAAGAGCTCACTTCTCAGGTGATCGAGGGAGTCAGGCCCATTGGCCTGTTGACTTAGCAGCATGTCTAGAAAGGACCTACATTTAGATCACTGCACTGGCTGAGAAGTGCTGACCAGCAGAACACACACTCAGGGGGGGGGGAGTGGCAGTGTGTGCTTTGAGAGAGGCTGTGCTTTCTCAGTTTGGTGTGATCCACAGGGGGGGGGAGGACTCAAATATACAGCATGTGAGTTTGGAAGGGAATGTCTTTGAGCAGCGTCCCTGGCAATCTGCCCGCAACATCCATGCCTAAGATTACATTAAGGCCTAGTGACATTTTAAGAAAATGACGCCGTGTTAAATTTCAGGGCGAGGAGGACACTTAGCACAAGTGCATGGCATTACTGTTCAGCACATATGCTCGAATATTGATAGTGACATATCTCCTTAATAATGTTCCAGTTATGAGAGGCATTTGTATTGGAAATGCTTTGACAGAAGAAGAGGGACGATGTACAGTGAGGGACAGATGGTATAGAGAGACTCTGGTGAGCTCGTCCAAGAAAAGAAATATATATTTATTTCCTTATTTGGGCTGCAGCCCAGTTGACAATTCTGCATTCCAAGTTTCACGGAAGCCTCTCACAATCCAGCCTTCAATCAACCGAGAAGATGCTAAAGAATAATCAGGTAATCATATGGTAAGGGCAGCAGATCTGACAGCCCTCTGAGAATCAGAGTTCCTACTGGTGTCAGAAGGCGACAGATGGGAAGAAATTCTCACTGGTTTCTTAGGTCTTTGCAGAAATGTTGTCATGCTTCAGAAAACAGCAGTGATGAAAAAACTTCAGGTCCTCCTGGCTCTTACTTAATCAGGGCCAGCTACAGGTTGTCTAAGACAAATATATTAGATAATCCAAGGTTAAATGCCCCCTACACAAACACCAAGGCTCATCTCTTAAGTTCCTCTTAGGACAGCCCAAGTGCGCTCTGATAAAACCTGTACTGGACTGCATTTGTTGCTGAGACTTCATCCATAATGTCATGTAGCTCTAGTGCAGAAACGTTCCATTTTATACAGTTGCCAACATCTAAGTGGGGTCTGTAGATCTCCTGGAATTACAACTAATCTCCGGGCTATAGAGATCAGTTCTCCTGGAGAAAAAGGCTGCTCTGGAGGATGGAATCTATGGCATTATACCTTTGGAGGTCCTTCAACTCCCCAGACCTCTCCCTCCCCAGGCTCCACCCCCACATTCCCAACCCAGAGTTGACAACCCTATTCCAGTAAATTGCTAGACCAGGCCAGCCATATGCCTTTATTGGTTGGCTCCAAGCTCTCTCCATCCCCATGTCCCCCAGATATTCTGATGGATGCTGGAATCTCAGACCTGGCAACCATATTTGCTTGTGCTTAACATTATACAGATCTATTATTGTTGAGTACTGCTAGACACTGTTCCAGTCAAAGCCAGCCTTCCTCCAGGGTAAACAGAAGTCTGGCATGAAGCTGCCTGCTATCAACTGGGCACTTAAGCGCTACCGCTGGGTCTTATCAGCCAGCATTGGATGACTGTCCTTTTCATTCACAGAAGTTGATCCTGTTTCCCAAAACATACAACTATGAATCCATTATCTGGAGAAAACTAAAACCTTTCCGAATACATTTCAACTGCATGTAGTTTATAAAAAGACAGTGCACACTTTAGAAGACGCTCCATAAGGATGAGTTGTATTTCCATTTTAATCAAAGATGGAAATGCTATGTTTGAGGAAGGGGGGCAGACTCACTCCTTCTCAGCCTGTCCTTTTATCCCGCAGTAACCTCCCCCCCCCGAACAGAGTAGAATTCTTCTCTATATGTTAACGTCCATATTTCATTGCCAGCCAGCCATCAGAAATTAGATTTTTCTCCTTGTTCTTCTCCTTAAGTTCTATTCTGATTTCCATGTTTGATTTATTGCTTAGCAACTCTATGAGAAAAGATTTCACAAAAGGAAAAAAAATGTCAAAACGTGCTGTTATTTAAATGGGAGGTAGAAACCTAAATGTGACAGATAAAGCTTTGACTACTCACTCGCTGGCATAATCCACCATTAGTAAAATGTCACTTTAATTGAGTGACTTCCCCCCTCCTCCCTTATAGAGCAGAAAGAGAGAGCAAAAGGAACTGAAGCAATTCCATTCTGCAAGAATAACTCCACTATTGTATATGCAGCTGGGAATTGTAAGTGGAAAGTGGAAACCTCCCATAAATCTTCCCACTGTAAGAGTCACAGTCTGTGCTAGATAATTAGGTTCCAAGGCTTTGTAAGCAGGGGCTGTACCATTGCTTCCCCAGTGAGGTGTGTGTTGGAGAGAGAAAATGCAGAAGAGGCTTGAATTGTGGACATTTTGCAAAAATTGAAAATGGGGAAATAGACCTTGAATGGGGTTTAATTTGGAGCACAGCGGTATTTTATTGCACAATGAGATGAATATATTTTTATAAAGAGCTGACTGTGAAGAACTCATCTCCCTTGTTTTTCAGCTGATAATCAAGCAGCACACGAGAATCACTGCAGTACGGCAGTTAAGAGGGTCATGCAAGGATAGGGAGGGACCTGGGTTCAAATTACTGGCCAGACGTGAACCTCCCTGGATGACCTTGAGCTCATCACACTTTTCCAACTTGGCTATTGTGACGGCAGAACAGAAGAGGGGGAAGCCGTAGGTGGTATCCTGAGGATGAATAGTAGGATAAAAGTACAAAAGTATCAGTGTAATCCTAAACAGATTCACATACTTCTAAATTAATTGAGGTTGATGGGCTTAGAAAGGCATAACTCTGCTTAGGATGGCACTCTATGTCACCCAGTGGAGAATCAGGTCATCCATAGGTTGCCTGCAGACATTGTTGGATATTGTGTTAGTGTTCCACTACAGCATTCATTCACAAGAGGATTTTCTTGTGTGGACAAGACAATCCTGGAGAAGAATGATTACTATAATGAAGTAACAGTACAATATCCAGTGATCCATGGACCCTTAGCCTGAATTCTTTCATAGTCTGGGGCTCACACACCCAAAGAACTGCCTTTCCTCATGCATGTCCACTTAGCTCAGAACAGCCAGGTCCACTGACCTGCCAGGGGAGAATGATGTTAGTGAGAACATGGGCTTACGTGAACATATATGAAGCTGCCTTATACTGAATCAGAACATCAGTCCATCAAGGTCACTACTGTCTTCTTGGAATGGCAGTGGCTCTCCAGGCTCTCAGTCAGAGGCCTTTCACAACACCTGATCTTTTTAACCAGAGATGCCGGGGATTGAACCTGGGGCCTTCTGCATGCCAAGCAGATACTCTACCACTGAGCCACTGACAACTCTCTTGCCCCGCCCCTCACATGGTTCAAAATGCAATATAGGACCAATCAAGATCTGGAACCCACAATGAAGGTGAAGTATCCCTTCCTTGATGGCACCTCCATGACAAGAACCTTCTCCTCACTTCCTAGACATCAGCCTGTCTTCCTTTTACCATGTCATATGTTTGATAACTGGAATAATACCAGCTGGAAAAGAAATGGCAAAATGCCCTGCAAGGTTAGCTTGGCCGAAACAATGCATAGAACAATAGGCCCAGTTCCTGCAGCTAAGCTTTCTGCCCAAGACAAAGCTTCTTTCTCTTTTTTTAAACCTATTTATTTTCTGTACCCGAGACAGAAAAGAAAGCCACTTTTGTTTTTCAGCTAATCCTTACATTGTCTTGGCTAAGAGATATGTTATTGTCACTTCCTCTGGCTGATAAGAGTTGTATCAAGGTTGCGGGGGGAAGGAATCACAATTTTTCAATTTAAGTGACTGCTCCTATCAGCCGGAGTCTCAGTTAAACAAATCCCCAGCGAAACAAGTGATAAGGCACGATCTATTAGGATATTAAATCGAAAATTTGTGTCCCATATTCGGTGCACCAGAAAAGGATTTCTCCTGGTGTTTCCTGATAATTACTTACTAACTGGTGCAATTAATATGCTCTCCAGTCAATTACCCTGACACAAATATTTGCTCTGGCGTACGTTTATTGCATTGATGATGTACTGCTGGAGATGTCCCAGCCGCCCAGGTCTCTATGGTGACTCCTGGATCATCCACCTAGAGAACATGCTATGGCATTCATCATTGCAGATCTTTTGCCCTAGCTGTGATTGGAAATGTACGTAGGTGAATTTGCAAGGCCCTGCTCTTTAGGCTCCTGGCTATACGCAAGCAATAGGAATGGAACATCTCAGCATGTTGTAAAATCAGGTGTGCTCTAAGAAATTGCCTGATGTATGGTAAATGTGACTCAAATATTCTGGCCTTTACCATTGCTATTTACAATACACAATGAGAAGAAATAATTGCAAATACATTTCACACAATGCATGCGATATTTGGAAATACCTGAAAGTGAAGGCTGAAATAAAGGCTGCATATTAGGCTGGATGACAAGGCAATTTGGATATTTCCAATCCAAAATTATACTAGAAATTGCTATTTCATTTTGGCTCAGGTACAATATTTACATCCCCAGATTTCTTGATTTTGTCTGGGTTATTTCCTCTTGAGTAGACCAGGCACCCATGTCTGTACACCAGGTCTACTGCCACTGTTATCAGTGGGTGGTAGACCTAGCATATATATTCCAGAAGCCCATCCCTAGTTGACATGCAGCCAGTTGATCTTTCATTCTGGTTCTGCCTGGCCAAGTGCATTCATCTGGGTAAAAGAGCTCTGAGGAGCTTTGTGGAATGGGAGGAAAAAATCATAGGCATATGTAAAACCAAACATAGAGGCTGCTATCTTCCTTCTGAAACTGGGCTTCCACTGTGAAGTGTGTGTGAGAAGAGAGGGGGCATGTCAGAAAGAAGAAAAACAGTTCCAACCGCAGAGTTACCCTTGGGAAAGCTTCTAATCTCTCCCTTATAATAATTGAATAGTGGGCACCAACGTTCTAAAATTGGCCCCTTTAGTGTTAGGCCGGAAGAACTGCCACTCAGAAGACACTGGCTGGGTTGACTGGCTGCTTTGTGCAGTCCTGCCCAGCGTTCCAAGGTCATTTGCATATGGAAGCTGATTGGACTTCACTCCATTCCACACCTCAAACCCCCCCCCCCCAAGGCAGTTGGAATTTTCAGTT
>NW_015166421.1:847455-863443 GCF_001447785.1 Gekko japonicus
GCCGATGCCTCCGTCGCCTGGCTGGAGTGGCCGCGGGGGAGTCTGGAGTCGGGCGGCCGCTGGTGGGAGCCGCGGGTGCCCGGGCCGAGATTGGGGGGGCAAGGCGGGCGACAGAAGGCCGATGCCTCCGTCGCCCGGCCCTCTACAGAATCCACCCCCCAAACCTCCAGGTATTTCCCTCCTTAGAGCTGGCAACCCTACATTCCCCTCAGTGCCTGTTGGTAGGCAACTAAGCTTGGTCCTGTCACCTACTTTGGCCTTTGGGAGAAAACACATTGGGGCCAATCCTGATAGGGTTGCCAACTCCAGATGGGAAATTCCTGGAGACTTGAGGGATGGAGCCTGAAGAGGGTGAGGTTTGAGGAGGGGTGGGACCTCAGACAGGTACACTGCCATAGACTCCACCCTCCAAACCAGTCAGTCCCACATAGGGAACCATTGTTGCCAATCTCCAGGTGAGGGCTGGAGAGCACTCAGTATTACAACTGCTCTGCAGAAGGGAGGGCAGAAGTCAGCTGAAGTCAAAGGGGCAGATAATGGTAGGTTGGTGGCTAGCTGGGAAGGAGATGGGGTTGCCAACTACATGCTGACAAATTCCTGGGGATTTGAGGGGTGGAGCCTGGAGAGGGTGGGGTTTGCAGAGGGGTGGGACCTCAGACAGGTAGAATGCCATAGACTCCACCCTCCAAACCAGCCATTTTGTCCTGGGTAACAATTGTTGCCAATCTCCAGGTGAGGGCTACAGATTACTCACAATTACAACTGCTCTTCAGGTAGCAGAGATCAGTTCCTCTGGAGAAAACAGTGGACTCTGTCATTATACCCTGCTGAGGTCACCACAGCAAATTGACACTGTTTGCCCAAAGTCAGAGCACTGCCCCAGAGCCTCTTTCTAGATCTCGTTGTATTGCTTTCATAACGGGCTTTACTGCTAGTTGCTGAATAAAAGGGGAGGGTCCCAGCCACCATTTCTGTGCATCATTTAACATTCTGTTAAACTTTCCTAATCCAGTTCCTTTGCTTGCTGCTGTCCCTGTACATAAGAACCAGATCACTCATGTGTTTGTCTGAATAACACTGAATAACACTGCACATTCCAGATACCCCATATCCATTTTGAAGCATGATATTTCCTGTGAGTGTCAGAAAGCACTGGAGGTTCCATATGTTGTATATGCTCTTCAGGCTAGCTAGCAATCACACACAAGGATCCATATTATGTCTTTTTAAAACATTATACCAGAATACAGGCCTTTATGTGCATCTTATATATACAGCACTAATACTGTGCGACTGAACAACAATAAAAATCTGTTTTCTATCCATTCATCCCCGCTTGCGGGGAGGGTGGGTTATAAATATAATAAATAAATAAATTACGCCCTTTTTGTATTCAGTTCTGTGCACCTTTTCTATCTTTCTGCTTTGACGTTTCAAAAGTAAGAAGAAATTCAGTTTGCAACAGTAAGTGGTGCATACATTAAGGAGATGCAACCGGGGGGTGGGGGGGGAGAGATTGTTGGGAAGAAACTCCTGGGGATCATCAAAGCAGAGGGGTGATCTTGGCAGCAGTGTTCCCTCTAAGCTGAGTTAGTGTGAGCTAGCTCACAGTTTTTTAACCTCTGGCTCACACATTTTTGTCTTCGCTCAGGAAGGAGGGCTCCAGAGCAAACTAATTTATGCAGCAGCCAAATCGCTCGCTCACAACTTTAATGCCAGTAGCTCAGAAAGTAGAATGTTTGCTCACAGGACTCCACAGCTTAGAGGGAGCATTGCTTGGCAGGTGTCTTCACTGCAGAGTTGCCAGGTCCAGGTTGGGAAATACCTGGAGATTTTGGGGGTGGAGCCTGAGGAAGGCTGGGTTTGGGGAGGGGAGGGATTTCAGTAAGGCTTAATGCCATAGAGTCCACCTTCTGAAGTGGCCATTTTCTCCAGATGAACTGGTCTCTGTCACCTGGAGATCAGTTGTAATCCCAGGAGATCTCCAGCCACCACCTAAAGATTGAAAGGAAACAAACAACCGTGAAGTACTGTGCCAAAAAAAAGTCTTCACAGACTAGAAAATTATTTTTCCAATATTCAGTTTACTAGAAGTAATTCAAATGCCATCAACACCAACAGACCATGCATATTATGTCTTGTTTTGTGTATAACTTTCTCAGAGTGGGTAGCACTGAAGTACCTATATAATATTAATCCATTTGGCAGACACTGAAGTCATATCTCCTAGTAACGCTCCTCAAATCCATTACACTAAGACTTTTTCTTGGCACAATACATCACGGTTGTTTGTTTCCTTTCTACCTCCAACTCGTGATCTCTCTCTTTGGTTTGCAACACCTATAGGTTGGCAACCCTATCTTCCCTGGCTATGTTCAGGAAATCATGTAAAACTGTTCCAAAGGGCATTTTGTGTAGGGTGCATCATATGGAGCTGTGGTGGCTCAAGTGGTTAAGACGCTGAACTGCAAGCTGTGGAAGGTCAGTAGTTCAGCAGTTTGAGACCCGGGTGCCGCAAGACGGGGTGAGCTCCCGTCTCTAGTTCCAGCTCCTGCCAACCTAGCAGTTCGAAAGCAAGAAATTGCAAGTAGATAAATAGGTACCACTTCGGTGGGAAGGTAACAGCATTCCGTGCGCCTTGGTGTTTAGTCATGCCAGCCACATGACCACGGAAATGTCTTCGGACAGCGATGGCTCTTCGACTTTGAAACGGAGATGAGCACTGCAACCCTAGAGTCGGACTCGACTGGCTTTCGAGCAAGGGAACCTTTACCTTTACCTTTACATCATTTTAGGCTGTACTTTAACTGTGCTTTAGCCTGCACTTTTAACTGTGTTTGTATATTGTTTTTAACTTGATGGATACTTATTTTGCCATTTTACCTTTTTGCTTGTCTGTTAGCTGCTGGGAGTTTATGACAATACGGTGGGGTATAAACATTTTGAACAAATGAATAATCAGGTGATCACTTTGTACCTCTCGATGACCATCACTTAAATCATTGCAATTCTCTGTGGCATCTGAGCAAAGTAATAAAAGTTGTCTCCAAATGTATCATCCAGACAGCTTGTTCACAGATGATCCAGTGGATTCTAGCTGTTCATGAGTCCAGCTGAGGACATAGATTTATCTTTGAGATTAATATCTTCCCAGTACATCCTGCCATGACATCCAAAAGCTAACCTGCAAAACAATTCCAGGTTTCGAAACCTCTGTTTTTAATTTCCAACCCTCCTGTGGGTTTCCCATTAGCTCAGTGCCTGAGTTGTGCACTGGGAAGAAATCTCAAAAGGGCAGCCATATTACATTGAAGCAGCAAGAAAAATACTCAGTTGTACTGTGATACCTTAGAGAATAATGGCATTTATAGGTTATCAGTTTATAGTGCAATACATGCTGTTGCTCATTTGCAGCACAGGATCCAGTTTCTTTTCTCAAGGAAGCATTTCTGTTCCAGGGTTATTGCAATTTCCAGGACAGAAAAACACAATATTTTGTTGCTAGCAAAATATTTCTCAGCTAACTGGGCGGTTGTAACTTACAGTGCAATCCTACACAGTTACTCCAGTCCAAATCCATTGATTTCAGAGGATTTAATTATAGAGGGCTATCTACAATGTGATTGCAGAAATGTTTGTTGCACCTATTGGTCTTTGCCTGTGACCCAAATAGCAGCAACGAGCCTGCTGGGCAAGTTTCAAAACAAAGTCCTTTACCACTTTCATTATTCCCATCTCAGCTACTTTTTGGGGGCTTTTCCACATTTTACTTGCTGTAAAGTTCCTGTTTCTTTTGTGTGTCCCCGCCCCATTCCATACACATTTTGCTCCCTCTAGTCAAAACAAAGTCCTTTACCACTTCCATTATTCCCATCTCAGCTACTTTTTTTGGGCTTTCCCACATTTTACTTGCTGTAAAGTTCCTGTTTCTTTTGTGTCCCCCCCCCATTCCACACACATTTTGCTCCCTCTAGTGGTCAATTCAATATCAACCAGCGTCATTTCCCGCTTATCTCCCTGTGGTGTCTTATCTCCCTGCAGATCGCTCTCTCTTTCTGCCCCTCCCCATCCTGGGGGATCTGATTTGGGCCTCAGAGCTTCCATTTTTGCTCTGCTTGAACATATGTAAACAAAACTATTACAAAGACGCCAGAAGGCTCCAGAGTTCTCTCATCCACACTTCTTACCACTCAGGAAGTAGGGAGTGTGTTGTGTTACTGTCTTTGTGTGTGTAAAATGCTGTTAAGTCACCAGGGGTCATTTTGTAGAAAAAGAGCTAGGGGAACTCATTAGCATAACTCATTAGCATATGCCACTTTCTTCTTAGCTGCCCTGAGCCCATGTGGAAGGGCGGGATATAAATCTAATAAATAAAAATAAATAAATTCTGCATAGCAGTTCCAGTCTCCCTTGGTGGTCTCCCATCCAAGTACCGACCCTGCTTAGCTCAGACTTATCTGGACTATTGCCTATTGTCCCATCCATTGCAGCAAAATGGGAGGCAATGAGACAAGTCACGTAAGAGGGATTTGGAAATCTGATCTATTCTGCTGCAGTCCTTTGAATGGCTTCTGGTGGCACTCAGGGGCCCTGCTTTAATTCTTGAGTCTTCAGACCTTTTATTCTTTGCAGACGTGGTCCCTTGCAATTACACAAATGTTGGTGGGCCTCTTCTTTCCCCCTGCTCTCTTCTCCCAGGCTCAGGGCTTAGGAAAATGTTTTCCTCAGTCTCAAGGGAAAGTCCTCTCAGGCTAATGACAGAGGCAGAGGTCCCATCTATTGCAGCAAAATGTCAAACAAAGTACTTTTAAGGCGGCAATGGAGGCTGAAGAATGCAGCTTTTCATTATTCTTTGGAGAGAAAGAGGGAGAAAAATTAAAGGTAGGTCTGTCAAAGCCATGCATTTAAATGTCATTCTTGTCTATTTCTCAGAGGCTTACGTCAGGTTGAATGTAACAAGGGCTCCGCTTGTAGGAGTGAATGGAGCCGAGTCTGCCACTAAACAGTCTCTCCGAGGAATGAGGTGGAAAGCCGGACAGTTTCTCAGAGGAGTTTGTGGGACAGTGTTGTTATTTTTACATAATTTGTTCCTTTCCCCCAGGCAGATCCTTACAGGATGTTCAAATGTAATTACAGAGAAGACTGAGAAGTGCCCTGGCAGGTCGTAATAGCATTGGGACACACAGCTATCACATGATGAGAACTCCAGCTATATGTATACACATAATTGGTGTGTCTAAGTAAGTAAGTACATGGCTACTGATTCACCTGCCATCCTCAGGCTCTAGCCTAAGTGTAGCCAGTGGATGCTCCCATATGCACAGACACTCATGGAGCACCATTGTAAGGCATTAAAAAACCTCAGGATTTGTGACAGTTTGTGTTTAATGGCAGGCAGGAAGGCAGGCAGGCAGACACATTGGTTGGTCGGTTGGTTGGTTGGGGGGAAGGAGAGAAGGAATCAGGGGAAAGTGAGGGTATGAGGGTTTCCAGGAGGAGGTAAAGAGGAAATGGTATGGAGAAGGGGAAATGAGGTGCCTCTCACAAATCCTTGCAGGTTTCCCACCATGCAACTGGATCCAACCCAGTGGCCAGCACTGTGCAAGTGGGTCATAGTTTTCCCAGTTAGATGCTGCCAGTGGAAGGGAAGGAGAGAAAGCTAAAGATGGGGGGGGCAGATAAAGACGGGTAGGCTGGTGTGTGGGTTGGAGAGAAAGAAACAGGAAAGGGGAAGAGGCAATGAGGACTTTCAGGGAAGGGAAGGAAGAGATAGTGGGAGAGGGGAAAATGAATTGTCCCCTGCAAGTCCTTGCTGGTCCTCCACCTGTGAATTACTGCTTACCAGTTTGAGAATTTATGCCCCTTTTATATTGCCCCTGTTAAGGGACACCATCCCCATCATGTCATCAGACAAGCTCAATCTTTTTCTTTTAAAAGGGCACTTAGGGGTCTGGCTGAAAGTTTTATCAGTTTATCTAGTACAGACAATTGATTGCTATGAATTTTCTCACATCTTTTCAAATATTGTGCTGTTGGCTATTCTATGCTTTTATCTTTTTTGTGGGCATGAAACCTCCTTGTATTATTTATCGTAGTTGCAAGCTGCCTTTAGAGATACACTGTGGGTGGGGCAAGAAACAATGCAAAAAGAAAATAAATATTTCTCATAGATTGCCTTGTCCCCAGCTCGATATGAAATAGATGGGTCCATGTCCTTTAAAGAGGTAATCGTAGTAGGAAATACACAGGTGCTATTCATGAATTTTGCAATAGGGCCCCTCCAAGTTACTGCTGCAAGGCAGGATAAGGACTGAAACCTCAGTCACCCGATGTCGTATGAAGTCAGGATAAGGACACAAGGGAAACCCAGGCGGACCCGACTTCATACAAAGCACAGAAGGAAAACTGTGACATGAGTGAAATGCAAGAGGTATCAACTGTATACTCTGTAAAACTCAGAATGATGCAAAACTATGCTAGGAACCAAAATTCAGATTTCAGTAAATCTGTTAGTCTGTAAGGTGCCACAAGACTCCTTTCTGTTTTAGCTGCAGAAGAGTAACATCTTTATCTCAGTTGAGCTAAGACTGGTTTAAAACCTATTTGGTTAACTCTGGCTAGAAACTTGGAGGGAAGGTGGCATGGTGTAGCCTGATCTCATAGTATCTTGGAAGCTCAGCAGGGCCGGTACTCAGATGGAAGATCCACAAGGAAGGCTCTTCAGAGGAAGGCGAGGGCAATCCATTTCTGCTCCATCTACTTTGAAAGCTCCTTGCTGGGGTTGCCATAAGTTGTTGCAGCTTGACAATTTTATACCCTTAGGGAGGGAAAGGATTGGTAATGGAGGCAGTAATGATCACAAGAACTGTGTTCATTGGAACACAACAGTCAACTAACAGAACAGGCCACAACTCCTCCTCCAGTTATGGTCACAAGACCTGGCCTAGGATTGCCAACTCCAAGTTGGGAATTTCCTGGAAATTTGGGGGTGAAGCTTTGGGGAGGGAATTTAGCAGAGAGGTGATGGCATATAGCCCACCCTCTGAAGCTGCCATTTTCTCCAGGAGAATGGATCTCTATAGCCTGGAGATCAGCTGTAACTCCAGGAGAACTCCAATTCCCACCTGGTGATTAGCAACGCTACCTGAGCCTATCCTTTCTAGAGAACCTCCGGGAGTTGTCATTAAAGCAAAAGTACCAATAAACCAAGAGCTGCAGTGGCTCAAGTGGTTAAGACGCTGAACTGCAGGCTGTGGAAGGTCAGTAGTTCAGCAGTTCGAGACCCGGGTGCCGCATGATGGAGTGAGCTCCCATCTCTAGTTCCAGCTCCTGCCAACCTAGCAGTTCAAAAGCAAGAAATTGTGAGTAGATAAATAGGTACCACTTCGGTGGGAAGGTAACAGCGTTCCGTGCACCTTGGTGTTTAGTCATGCCGGCCACATGACCACGGAAACATCTTCGGCTTGGAAACGGAGATGAGCACCACAACCCTAGAGTCGGATTCGACGGGCTTTCGAGCAAGGGAACCTTTACCTTTACCAATAAACCACAGACAGCACATACACATTCTAGTGAAGTCAATGGACTTAGAAAGGTGTAATTCTGCTTAGGATGGCATTGCAAACAAGACATCTCTGTAAGTGAAGAATTCATCACTGAATTGGTTTCCAGCCAGTCCTAGAATACTTTGTACATTTCCAGTGACTTACTGGAGTAACTTTGCTTAGGATTGCACTGTTAGGAACAACAAGAATAATTACCTGCCATTTATTATTCAATATTCAAGGAGCGTTCATTTTTAGAAATGGAAGGACTCTGATGCAGCCAACACATTCTCTCTGTGAACTTCTCCCCAGGACCTATTTAGGAGTAGCAAGGTGGTACAGGACCTGCCTTGCAAAAAGTCAATTTAAGAAATCAATTTAAGAAAGGGAGCTACACACAGAGTATGTTGTACTCATTGGTTTGAAAGGAAAAACCGTTAAGGTCAAGTTGTTTTTACAGAAAGAGACATATCAAAGTCTATTTTCATCATTGGTGGAACATAATCCCAAGAATGTTTCTTTTGCTCCACACAGTCAAAACAATTTAATCAGGGAAAATAACTGGAGAAAGATCATCTTGATTCTGGAAAAAGGCAGCTTTCTCTACCCAGGAGAGAAATTAGGCCTTATTATAGTATAGGAAAAGCCATATTCATACCAAGCTCATAACTCCCTCTGGTAGAACAGCCATGCCCTATTTGTCCTAGGAATGATTTTAAAATTTTCATCCCTGAAGTACTAGCTAGAGATGGGCATGAACTGAATCACAAAGCAAAACTCATCACAAATTTTGCCCTGTTCATGGTTCAGGAACAGAAGTTTGTGACAAGTCTACGATCACAAATTTCCACGAACTTTCAGAGCACTTCGTGTAGTTTGTGGTGATTCATGGATTTAGCCATGAACCATAAACTGAAATGAACCACATTTCCCCTGTTCATGCCAGTTCCTACTATTGGCCATAAAATACCTATTTCAACATAGGTTTTCTAAACAATTCCTCGTTTTCATGTCATTTTTTGTTTTCTTGTATAACATTTTCCTCTCAAAATGTATGCACTTCCAACATTGGTCATGTTTCAGTAACTCTTATGAAATGATATACTGTATAACAGTATAAGATATGCATACATTATACATATAAAATTGTGATATAGATATACACATCCACATGCACAATACAAACAAAAAATAAGTAGTGAAAATTTGGACATCTGTAACTGAATAAAATTGGATTTTGCTAGATCTTTCTTCCATTTTTGGCCCAGCAGTCCACTTGATAATTCTGAAATCTCTGGTGACTAGAGAGAGGATAAAAGGCACTGGAACAATATCTGTGATGTGGCACTGTTGACTCCAGTGTCTTGATTGCATCACCTCAGCCTTGAGAAGAACAGATTTAGACAGATTCATGAAAGATAGAAAAATTCAGGTGGGGTAGCCATGTTGGTCTGAAGCAGCAGAACAAAGTCTGAGTCCAGTGGCACCTTTAAGACCAACAACGTTTTATTCAAATTGCAAGCCTTCACGTGCAAAGCATTTGTCTGAAGAAGTGTGCTTTGAACATGAATGCTTACACTTTGAATAAAACGTTGTTGGTCTTAAAGGTGCCACTAGACTCTAACTTTGTTCTCATGGAGGATAGGTCAATCAAAGGCTACTAGCCATGTTGCTTAAAGGGAACCTCCACATTCAGAGGCAGCAAACCTCTGAATACCAGTGCCAGGAGGTAATATTAGGATAAAAGGAAGTACTTCTTCACCCAAAGAGTGATTAACACTTGGAATTCACTGCCACAGGAAGTGGTGGTGGCTACAAGCATGGACGGCTTCAAAAGGGAATTAGATAAGCATATGGAGCAGAGGTCCATCAGTGGCTATTAGCCACAAGGTATAGATAGGGACTCTGGGGCAAGTGATGCTCTGTCTTCTTGGTGCTTGGGGGGGGGTCAACAGTGGGAGGGCTTCTAATGTCCTGGCCCCACTGGTGGACCTCCTGATGGCACTGGTATTTCTGGCCACTGTGTGATACAGAGTGTTGGACTGGATGGGCCTTTGGCCTGATCCAACATTGGCATCTCTTATGTTCTTATGGTTTTAGTCTCTATTTCAAGTTTGTTGGCCCTCCAGGGCAATGGGTTGGCTATTGGACAAAACAAGATGTTGGATTAAATTAACCACTAGTCTGATCAAGCAGGGCTCTTGGTACACTCTTATCTTCTCATGAGTGAAATTGTCCAAAGGTTTGGCTTATGTGTCATCACTATAAATGTTTTAAATAAATTAATGATATGCTGATGACACCCAGCTGTCTTTAAACAAGACAGCAGAAGCAGCTGTGCTCTGTGACCAGTGCCTGGATGCTGTGGTGTAGTGACTGAGAGAGAATAAGCTAAAACTCAATTCTTACAAGACCAAGGTAATGCAGGTCGGTAAGATGGAGACTTTGAAGGGGGTTGTTTCCACTCATTCTAGACGGAATAGAGATGGATTTGTTCTCTATAAAGCATCCTGTACTGTTATTAGAAGATTAGGTAAATGTGGTTCTCAGATTTTGCTGATCTTGCTACAGTGAGCCATGATTTTGCAATGTCAAGGTTAGATTACTGTAATATGCTCAGTTGGGGCTGCCCTTGGAGATGATTCAGAAGCTGACATTCAGTTCACGGGTTGCTGGCCCTCCGGCTGTGCTGCCTGTGGGCCACCTTTGCTGCCCTGTAAGGAGCAGAGGCAGCATGATGCGACATTTGCCGCATACGGCTACTGATAGGGGGCGGGGTGGAGGTTTATTGAGCCGGCCCTCACCTCCCTCCTTCATTCTGCCCCCCGTGCTCAGCCTGATAGGAACTCCTTCGAGCTCCGGGTGTTGGCTCGAGTTGGGAAGCAGCAGCTAGTGCAGGGGTGGTGGACGATCGGCCCAGCAGCAGTGAACATGTGCCACTCCTCGGCACACCACTGCCTCTGAAAAAAAATCCCAAAGCCGAGCGATCCAGCTGCATCAGAGTGAATCTGCAGGCCAGCATTCAACTGCAGCTCGGTCCTCCAGAATGAAACTCCGTTAAAGGAGTCCAGGAACTCGAGCCAAACTCCCAAGTTGGCCCAAATCCCTGCTGTAACCCTGGCATTCCAACTCATTAGGCAGCGGTGGCCTGGGACCTTAGGGAAAGGGCAGCTAGTTTTATGCATAAGCGGAAGGCATCCCTGTGGGAGTCTCAGCAATTGTTGGGGCATCTTAACTTTGCTTGCAAGGTGGTTGCCCCAAGGCGTGCCTTTCTGCACCAGTTGTGCAATGCAAACCCTTTATTGCATTGCACAACTGGTGGCCTGGGACAGTCATTGTCTGGTCCGCTATGGTACCATGTTTGGTGTGGCGCTGTTCCTGTAACCCCTTGGTGATTGACAAGGCCCATTGCAAGGCTAACCATGAGATTTGTAGGGCACTTGAAGGGGGCCTGGGCATGTATTTGCCTCACCCAGGCATAATGGCTAGTTCGGTGAACCTATTTAGGACCGATGGCATACGCCTGTCAGAAGCGGGTATGGATATCTTTTTGGAAGACCTGCTGCAGGGGATTTGTGCACCTTTAGTGGGTGCAAGGACCTAAGCTGAGGCTTGGCCTTTGCGGTGGCAGGATGTTATTCAATACAGATAGCGGCACGGTGAGCACCGCATACTGTTCCTTTGCCATTATGTTTGCCGTTATGCTTGTTTTCAGTTAATAAAGTGGCCCATTAGTACCCAATCCTGTTGTCTGTCTCTTGATTCCAGCTTGGGGGGCAATTGGTACAGAACTCAACTACTTACTTGTTGATCAGAACCCAGAGATGGGAGCATTTAAGAATTAAAATAGATGTTACATCTAACTTGTGGACTTTTATTTAGAGAATGTTTATATTACAATCACTGATGTCATGTAGCAAATACAAGTAAGCTCTGGAAAATGCAGGTGCATGCATGTCATACGAAAAACAATAAGCAGGCTTAGTACTACTATGCATGATCTTAGCCATTAGGCCGAGAAGCTTCTCGGCCTAATGGCTAAGATCATGCATAGTAGTACTAAGCCTGCTTATTGTTTTTCGTATGACATGCATGCACCTGCATTTTCCAGAGCTTACTTGTATTTGCTACATGACATCAGTGATTGTAATATAAACATTCTCTAAATAAAAGTCCACAAGTTAGATGTAACATCTATTTTAATTCTTAAATGCTCCCATCTCTTCAGTCAGTGACAGAAGATCTGTAGGACATTGGAGGATGGAAACAAACAGTGGGAGAGGTATGCTGTTGACCCCCAGATTTAGATGGAAAGGAGAGTAAAAAGACTGAATTCTGATTTTGGCTTCCATTTTATCCTCCCCCCCCCCTCTTTAACAAGCACAATTATCTTTCCCACTACAAACCTATGCACCATCTCAGTTTCCCACCAGTCAGTGACAGAAGGACTGTTCTGATCTGTAGGACATTTGAGGATGGAAACAAGCAGTGGGAGAGGTATGCTGTTGACTCTCAGACCAGATTTAGATGGAAAGGAGAGTAAAAAGACTGAATTCTGATTTTGGCTTTCATTTTATCCTCCCCCCCTCTTTAACAAGCACAATTATGGATCTCAGGTTCCTTTATAGATTGGTTGAAATCCACTTCTACATTTTGCTATTTTTTGGTTCCTCCAGAGTCAAACTACATCCTAGGAGTTAGGTAGTAATTAAATTCCTTGGTGTTGCAATGAAGTCTAATGTGTTAATAAAAAAGTAATTGCACCTTCATTGTTTCAGCAGGTTTGCCTTAATTACACGGCAGTTATATTTCTCTTCGTGCTTATTCACTCCCAGCAAGGGCCCTTCTTACCATCTGCTGAGATTTAATTAATATATGTTAAATGTCCTATTGCATTATTAAACCTCATTAGAAAACCTTCTTCAGATCTAGATCCAGGACTCCCCACATGTTTGGGGAATGATTGGAAACATGGTCCCTAATGTGAAATTAAAAGGGGGGGGGCTGATTAAAAGGCAAGGGAGTGACGTTCAGCTTTGATGATAAGCAGAAGGGGGGGGAGGCGGTTTTAGAATTTTCTCATAATTTCTCCCTCCTGTGCACTTCCAAGAACAAAACACACATTTTATTTGCTGTTGTGAAAGGCCTTGTAAAGTTGCTGTCAAATAAGATGGAGGGAAGTTTGGCCGGATTGGCTCATTGGGCCACAAAAATAGATTTGGCAGCCACAATCTTTGGCATATTTTCTGTATCACTGCAATGTTCATTAATTAGCACTGAGATCAGAAAACTTTTCCACTGCTGATGTTTAGGGATAACAGGGTAAAATAATGAGATAAACTGCATTGGGATTAATGATTATTACCGATCCTTACGTTCCATTAAATAACATGGTCTGATCTGAGGCATGACGCATTAGGCAACAATTTTACCTGCCGCATCTGGGATGAAAGCATCTGAAAATTAGTGCTGAATCTTGTACGGTTACAGTTCAAACTGCATTGCTTTGAAGTGAGGTGACGTTCCCAGTAATGCTTTGATTTTCCACAAATAACACTTTCCAGAACCGAACTTTCTTTGCTTTACAACATTCATGCTGTCTGGCATCAAACATCTCATATGACAGCAGCAATCATTTGTTCAGAATCCCAAACAAGCAGGATTCCAAGTGTGGGCACTTTGTGGCATTCAGAATGGGAGCTGACTGAGAAATTGCTGGTGGTTAGGGTTGCCAGTTGATGCTGGCAACCCACAGGGAGAGTTTGGGGGAGGAGACAATCTTCTCAATGTAGCACCAGCAAAAAGAAAAAGTGATGCCATAGAGTTTGGGGTGACTCCTAGAGCGTTGCCCCAGCATGATGACATCACTTCTTCTTTTTTGCCAGAAGTGACATTAATGTCTGCATGACAGCAGGGAGCTGCATTCATTTTTCTTCTGCTGGCCTGTTAAATGGTGGTGGGGAACAGGGGCATGGCCAGGAGGTCTCCTGCTATATCATGGCCCTTCTACTGTCGGTACATATTCACAATTTATTGCCTTGCTTGCATTACATATGCCCAAGGGTCATCATAGCCCTCATTTCAAATCAACTGCATTTTGGTACATGTGCCGCTCTTGTGCATAAGCAGTTAGTGGCATTGATCATATCGAGTATGCTCAGAATTTACTGGACTGAACTACATTTCCCAGGAAGCAGTGCGAGAACACAAACAACATTCGCAATCCAGTTTTGAACACTTGACGAAAATGATAAATATGCTCAGATGTCTGCTAAGCCAAATGGGCAACGTTGAAATACCAGATGAGAAACGAGCCTCTCTTCACTTCAGCAGGCTTCAGACCCCCAAGGAACGTGTCTCTTTTGTAAGTTATTTCTCTGTCTGGTAGACAGAGCAGATGCTGAGGGAGGGGGCAGGAACAGCTGCAGAAAAGCAGTGGCATCATGTGTCTGCAGACAACATTTGCCATGCAATTTTAGAACAGTTTCCAGTTCTTGACAAACAAAAATAAAACCTTAGCCTTTCATCTAGAGTGAGAGGGCACTAGTTGCCATAAAATGGCAAATCAAGTAGAGACGCATTTGGAAAACACTGGGCTTAATGGAGTGCAAATAAAAGAATGTGTAAAGAAGAGATGGGAGTTCTGAATTCGTCTTGTGCTTTGCGATTATACTTGGTGTCAGTCTTTCTCCCTGTTGCCCTCGTGAATTCTTACTGGAAAAATCAAGTAGAGACGCATTTGGAAAACACTGAGCTTAATGGAGTGCAAATAAAAGAATGTGTAAAGAAGAGATGGGACTTCTGAATTCGTCTTGTGCTTTGCGATTATATTTGGTGTCAGTCTTTCTCCCTGTTGCCCTCGTGAATTCTTACTGGAAGGCAATGCAACTCTTTCTTTCACATTGTTACTGTGGTCTTTTTTTCTTTTTTCTTTAAAAAGAATCTGGCCATGTTCTTCACTATGGCAGTGTGGTGTAGTGGCTACAGCATCAGACTAAGATCTGGGGAACCCAGGTATGAATCTCCTCTTTGCCATGGAAGCTTGCTGGTTAACCTTGAGCCAGTGACATACTCTTAGCCTGATCCACCTCACAGGGTTGTTGGAAGGATAAAATATAAGAGAGGCTCATGATGCTGGTTGATTTGGGCCCCACCTGTGGAGAAATGTGTGGTATAAATGAAGTAAGTAAGTAAACATGCAATTACATTGTAAATATATACAAGTTTGTTCCATATAACATTATTAATAGAAATGGTCTTAATTCATCTACCCAATTTACGCTGAAATCCAACAATCCATTTCTTGTCTTCCTTTTAGGAAAATCTGGAGTCTGTTTCTTATCCATTCCATTTTGATCAACGGGAATCTCAAAGAAAGGAGGGGGCAGGAAGGGAGGTTCTGCAAGATTTTCGAATTTTACTCTGTAAATGCTCAGAGGCAGGCAATGTCTTCCTAAACTTTCCTACCCTTCTGCTAAAGCACCGTCCTGTGATGTGTAAGATAAAACAACGGCAAGGGCTGAAGTTACAAAAGAGGGATTAGTTTCTCTTCGATTTCTCTTTGAAGGCATCAAATAAAAATCTCTCTTTTGAAAGAGAAAAAAAGAGAACAAGTGAAATTAATGGCTATATCCTGAAAAATGAATTTTAGAAAAAAGAGATTCCCCTCCCCACAACAAGGCTAGCTGAGACAGAGTGACTCGCTCAAGGCCACATGGTGAGCTAGTGCAGTGTGCTGGGAATGCACAATTGCTCATTTCATCTCCCTATTAAAACTAATTCTTGAAAGGAAGATAAATGCAGAGGGAGATAAATTAAGCTTGCAGACAGGCAAATCCTTCCTCCCAGCAGAGTGTGGGAATAAAATCCACTGTCATGGAATAAAGTACCAGCATTCACCTGACAAATGAAGACATGAGACAATGATATCTGAGTTAAATTAGGGATTGTTAATTTAACTAAAACGACTGATTTGAATTTCACACACACTGAATCACGTACTTTCAATCCAGCTTCACTGCACTTTGGAACTGGGTTTTACTGTGTGAAACAGCAAAATCCGCTTGCAAACCATTGCTAAAGCACATTGAAAGTGTATTGAAAGTTTATTGTTCAGTGTGTGTGAAAGCATCCTCGTCTTAAATAAATGTGCTGGTTTGTAACTAAGCAGCAAATTGGTTGCCAGCTGTAAGGAACAGAGGTTGTTGGACCTAGCCGGGCATGTTCATTATATTCAGCTGTGAGACTTTATTATGGGGGAGAATCGTCCTTGTAAACCTCCCTAATCTTTTTGCAAGCCAGAAGGGTTAATTAGGGAGTTGAATTCTTATCAGCTGGCCGGCCGGACAACAGAGAAACGTACCTAAGTAGAGAGAGGGGTGGAGAGGCACTCTCTCATTAGGCTTCACAGGGAGGGGCCGGATATACTCTGGGCTGAAATGATC
>NW_015166421.1:864372-878791 GCF_001447785.1 Gekko japonicus
TGCCAATTCACACAGTAAAAGCCAGGTGGAAAGTGCAGTGAAAGTGGATTGAAAGTGGATTATTTAGCTTGTGTGACCACAGCCAGAGAATGACTAAGAACTGGAGGGAATTCTCTACAGAAAATGCCTCCTGACCTTCAGAAGTCTGAGAATATAATTTCTGGAGGCAAATCTCTTGGAAGTTACCTCTTAATTGAGAGGTCCCCCCCCCATGTGTAGACAGCTCCGGTATCCATCAGTTGACCACTGGATCTTTTTGTTTACCAATACAGAGACTGAATTAGACATGATCAGCACATGCATTACCCCTGTACACAACATGACCACTTTGAGTCAAGAGGAAAAGCAGGGTGTAAGTATTTTAATAAATCACATGGTGTTCTTGTGTACTGGAGGGATCTCGTGTTCCCCAGACACACAGTGGTATCATTTGAAAGGTCTCATTTGTCATCAGAATCCATGTACTGCTAGCAGCTCTCTTGTCTGTAGCAGTGATGCACTGATCAAGTTGTTGGGTTGACATTTGATGAAGCCGCCAGGTGATAGCTTTGATCCATCACCTGGCAACTAGACTTTTGTATACAGAGGGTCTGGTTGAGATTTACTCCAGCAACCGTGATCACAAAAAATGCTAATTGTGCCCAGCCAGCGTTGACAGCTACAGAAGATGCTTGTGTATTCTGTTGCACAGGTAGCTTCAGTAGAAGTTGATTCTTCTGATTGCCAGATGAGATGATGGATGTAGAAGATGATATATCAATACCCAGCAGTTGATTGGTTCATCATAGCTCACAGGATGAAGCAGTCTTCCGAATCAGATAAGTACTGGCAAACCCCAGATGACAGCAGCTCTTTGGGCAATACCGTTCAGTCCATGCCTTCATCCAATGCTGAATTCCCTTTTATGTGCTTCTGATGACTTTGCTGTGTAGGCTGAATGTTGTGAGCCTGGGAAGGACATTATTATTCTTTCTTTACAGCAGAATGAGGAGATATATTAAGCCAGCAGATGGGAGTGACTCGACAAGAAGCGTGATTGTATAGCAGAGAACTGTCCCTGCTCTCCGGATGGAGTTAATGAAAAATAAAGAATGATTCATGGCAGATTTTTTTCCCTTGGGCTTGCCTTTGCTTGCTTTAATTTTAGTCAGTCTTCTTCATCTGCATCTATCCACAGCTGGGTTGTGGATCCAAAGGAGCTCTCTGAAGTTCTGTTCCATATGTTTTCTGATAAGCAAAAAAGGAGATCATGTTTATCTAATTATCTGCTTCAAAATAAGAAAAGCACTGATTGGTGTTGCTGTTTTCCAAAGAGGAATGTGCAGCAGCACAGAGTGTTGCTTTTCCAGGGAGGGGCCATGGCTCAGGGGTAGAGCATCTGTTTAGCAGGCAAAAGGACCCCGGTTCTCCATTTAAAAGGACCAGGCAGAAGATGATGCAAAAGACCTCTGCTTGGGACCCTGGAGAGCCACTGCCAGTTTGAGGCCTTTCTGCACCCATATTTTGCCTTGGTTTCTGAGCACATCCTTTTCTTCCATTCTACATTCCCTCCTGCTTTCACTTCCAGTTTGTGTCGGGGCTTTGCCTTGTTTCTGCATTTGTTTTACAGGGATCTGCATTCAGACCACTTCCAGCACACTGTTGCCCTGCAACTACCAAAACTCCTTTTGCTGCGATTCTTGGTTCTCATCTGCTTTCAAATCGGTAAACCTTTCTAAAGAAGAATTGTTTCTGCAGGTATCTAAGTACTGCCCACTGCCCCCCCCCCATTTCCACCTCTGTCACAGTTTTTTAGCCTCCAGCTCACATATTTTTGTCTAAGCTCAGGAAGGATGGCTCCAGAGCAGACTAATTTATGCAGCAGCCAAATTGCTCGCTCACAACTTTAATGCCAGTAGCTCACAAAGAAGAATTTTTGCTCACATGACTCCACAGCTTAGAGGGAACATTGGTTGGCAGCCAGTTAGGTCAGAAATGTGGGTTTTGCTTATAGATGCAGAATGCATACAGAATAAACAAATCAATAAAGTGGAGGAGGGAAATCCAGTGAAGAGGGAATGTGCGCGACTGTGAACTCAACCCTTAAGGCTTGACTCTTCAGATTCTCCGGAGCAAGCTGTCAGTGCAGAAGGGCCCTGAGTAGACATCAATGACTTTGATTAATCAAAGGTCTGATTCAGCATAAGGCAGCTTTATGTATTTTTTTGTTTTTTGTTCTGGCTTTAGCAGGATTGTCCAGAGGTAGGCTATGGACTTCTTATGAGTAGAGTTCTACTCAGTAGCTGGGATGCCAGCCTCTGGGAGTGGGGCTGAGGATCTCCTGAATTAGAGCTCATATCCAGACTACAGAGATTAGTCCCCCTGGAGAAAATGGATACTTTGGAGGGTGGACTCTGGCATTGTACCCCCATGAGATCTCTGTCCTCTCCAGGCTCCACCCTCAAATATCCAGGAGCTTCCCAGCTTGGAGCTGGCAACTTTGCCCCCCCCATCCCCCACCAGTGGTCAGGGGGAACCCGGCAACCCTAAACTGGAGGCTGGGTGTGGCCTTCGCAATCAGGCTTACCAAGTACTTACCGTGATTCAGTAGGGGACACATACTTCTCCCCAGGACCATTCCCGCGCGGAAAACAGATGTGCAACACCTTGCCATCGCCAGGAAGTGACGCCGGGCAACGCTCTGGCAATGGGGCTGGAAACTTGATGGTACCATTGAGTTTCCAGCCCCATTGTCAGAGAGTCGCCCAGCGACAGCATGGTGCAGCATGGGTGTGTTACAGGGAGGAATGTTCTGGCCGAGGATCATGTGTCCCCTGCCGAATCGCGGAAGGTACTTGGTAACCCTATTCATAGTACCATGAAGTTCAAGGACATGTTTAGCTGAGTCCAGGTTCACAGGTAAGTGTTTAGCTGGATCCAGCTTCACTAGCCATGGGACCTCTTTGAACCAGCAATATTCTGTGTTTAGTCCAGGGATTAAATGTCCTGAAGACGCATACACACACACACACAGGTTCTTGGGCTTAATCTAGCCAGTGCTTGATTGAGCCTGATCCTATGAAGGGCTATATGTGCTCAGGCAGTGATCTGGCTTGGTAGCAAAAACATGGGCTGTTGGTTTGGTGCTTTATCTTCAAAATGTTGCCATTTTGTGGGCCTGCTACTACCAGGTGGGGAAAGAACTTTGGGAAATGGTAGCCCAGGGTGTAGCCCCTGGGATTGGAAGGAGTTGCAGGAATATTCAGTGTGTCCTTCATGCATGGATGATTGTATATGGCCCAATATTAAGGACAACTGCATCCCTATGAAGAGAAGGAAGAGAAGGGTTTTATACCCCAATTTTCTCTACACTAAGGAGCCTCAAAATGGCTTACTATCTCCTTCTCTTCCCCTCCACACAACAGGCACCTTGTGAGGTAGGTGGGACTGAGAGAGTTCTGAGAGAATTGTGACAGGCCCAAGGTAACTCAGTGGTCTTTGTGTGGAGGAGGAGTGGGGAATCAAACCTGGTTCTCAAGATTAAAGTCTGCTGCTCTTAACCACTATATCATGCTGGCTCTATGAAAAGTTCCTTAGCCTATTAAAAACCTCCATAAATCTTATGGAGTCTCCTGAGTCTGGGAGTGTGTGTGTTTGTGTGTGTGTGTGTGAGAAATGTATGCTAAAGATTTAAATCTGTTTATTCTTGTGGCCATCACTACATCCTCTGGCAGTGAATTCCACATTTTAATCACTGTCTGTGATCAACGGACTTATGCAAGAGGGGAAGGATGATATTTGGCTGATGCATCCAAAAAGGATGACTCCAGATGCAGCAATTCCAGCTACAGCTCACACCGTGCTGCAGGGGTCCCCCTATCCCCAAGAGCAGCTTTTTGGATATATTGGGAAGGGAGAGGGGTGTGACATCTGTTCCATGCACTCCTTCCATCCATGCTTCATTCATGATCACTCTATGGTTTAACATTACTTCTATGCTCACCCATAGTTTTCACTGAGTACAGGGGAAAGGGGGAGGCAAGGCAGCATAGTATAGGCCAATCTTGTCATATCTCAGAAGCATATTGGGGTCAGTACTTGGGAGATCACCAAGGAGGATTTTGCAGAGGAATTCGATGGCAAACCACCTCTGCTTCTCAATTGTGTTGAAAACCCCTTGCTGGGGTCACCCTATGTTGGTTGTGATTTGACAGCATCACATATGTATGTATAGGGGAAAAGCCAACATCTATAAGGATCCATCAAATTTTGTATCAGTAGGACAAATAAAACTGTGGTCTTTCTTCAATCCAGTTTCTGTGTCTCATTTTCAGACCAAACCTTCTGTCAGAAATTACATGCAACCTGCATGGATACCATCAGATGTAATTAATGCATCTGCATCCATTTCCCCGTGCATGCATGTGCTTTGAAGCTGTCACCAATCAAGCCAAGAGAATTCAACCACTTCCAAGTCAAAGGCTCACTGAACGCCAGGCAATTACTGTGCTCCAGATGATGAGCGAGGAAACATCTGTCTTATGTTTGCATCTCTAGCCAGTCAGCCTGCCAGCAGCTGCAATAGCTCATCCCAGTCAAAACTTCCTCATCTTGGAGGGATATTCAGTCCTACCTGCTTCTCTTGAAGCAAGCTGGGGAAATGGCCCCTGTGTCGCCAAATGCCAGCTAAAAATAAAACCCATAGAGATGCAAAAAGCAGTTCTTCAGAAATCCAAACAGCCATAATTATAGTATGATGGCACGCTGTCAATTTATGCAAAACCATCTCAGCTGTGTTGTTGAAGGACTCATAACATTGTAGCATTTCCCTGAGGAGCATCCCTTTTAGCGCTGCTCAGGAAGTCTCCCATGTTGCAAAATTCACATTCGATGGAGGAAAGTGTTGTTTGTTTTAATACAGCTTAATTTATGGCTTTGTTTTGCTGATTTCCCCCAGAATGCTATGTGAAAATCTTTCATTTGCAATGGCAAGCCCTGAATGAGTAACCATTAACTGAACCAATGCATAGCTTTTACTGCTTGCTAGACTGAGATTTAAGGCTGGGATGCCAAATATCATGAATTTATGAATGTCCCAGAGGTTGTCAAAAGTAGTGAATGTGCAAGGCAACCAAGGTGATATATCCCCCCCCACACATGCAGATAGTATACATCTAGTTTTAAACAAAGGCAATGTTCAGAATTAATCGTTATATGAATGAACATGGGGAAAGCCTCAGGTCTGCATGCATCCTATCTCTTCCTCCTCCCCTTACATGCAGCATAATGATTAAATTAAAAAACAAACCATGGTTTGTTGTTATCTAAACCACAAAACATGGTTTCTTCTCTTTCCTCCAAGTGTCAGATCCCCAGTTAAGACACGCTCCACAATACTTTAGGCAGTGATGTTTATTTACTACAGGTTTCAGATCTTTTGTCAGGACTGAAAAAAGCACACAAAATTCAGAGGTTATAGGTAAAAGCGACTACACCTCTTAACACCCCACACATATGTCAGCAGGCAGACCTAGCTGTTACATGACAGATATACGATGGCCCCGGTCACACTGGGGTGGAGCCTGGCCAAAGCGCGGCTTTTCTGAGCTGCAGCAAAACAGACGCGCGGTGGCGGGATCAGACAGATCCTTTGAGCCGCCGCGCAGTTGCTCCCCAGCACGATCAGATGCCGGGAGGGGGGAAGTCATGGAACGGAGAGTGAGGCAGCCGGATGCGCATGTGTGCACATGCGCAGTTTGGCCGGGAGCCTCAAATGCTGCGGAAGACAGATGCACCGGCGATCCCATGGCCGCCCTTGCTGCGGAGCTTCAGGTAGGTAGTACTCTTTTGTAGGTTTTTTTTTTTTTTTTATGCGCAGTTTCGTCCGGAAAGGACGGATCAGGGACGGGTGCACTCCGCTTCCCAGATGTTGCGGTGTGATTGCGCCTGTTTGATGCACCCCCAATCCATCCCTCTTGCGGGGCAAAACCGTCCGTGTGACCGGGGCCAATGCTTACCTATTTTAGCCTAAGAAAGGAATCTCCAAGGCCATGGGAGCTGGCCGAGGGGTACAGCTTAAAAGATGGTTATGGCTACATGCAGGCACAAGCAGGCACTCAATTAACACATTCTCTCCCCACACACCCTCCCCCCAAATACATGGCAAGCAGTGAAGCAAAATGAAGAGAAGCAAAACTGAAAGCTTGACACCAAGCCAGGAGTAATCTTGATTTGTAATCTTGCTTTGGAAGAAAAAGGGGGCAAACAGTAGGGCTATTGAGAAGGGGAGACAATCTTCATCATTTCCCTCTCCTATAGTGGTAGTGGACAATGCAGTCAAGTCACAGCTGACTTATGGTGACCTCGTAGGGTCTTCAAGGCAAGAGAAATTCAGAGGTGGTTTGCCCATTGCCTGCCTATGTCACAACCCTGAACTTCTTTGGTGATCTCCTATTCAAATACTAGCCAGGGCCAACCCTGCTTAGCTTTTGAGATTTGACAAGATTTGGCTAGCCAGGACCACCCAGATCAGGGCTATCCAATAGCAGACCTCCAATTTCCCCTTCACTTTCTTCCATGGATTTCCCTGCCCCCGAGAAGCAGAATTTCAGGGGGCAGTTTGGACTGCAATGGGAGACAGTTGTGCTCATTGAAGGAAAGCCAGCAGTGGACATTTTCAGTGGGATCGAAGCCCATGTTTGTGGTTTATTTTAGATGTATGGTTTGCCGTAACGCTGAATTTATTCAGCCATGACCAAAGGAAAGAGGAAGGGAGCAGAGAGTGGGTTTTGGATGTCCCAAGTTCATTCACATATTGGCAAACTATGGTTTGTCAGGACACCTGAACCATGCCATAAAGAAGGCCAGTATGAATGGTAACTATACGATACTGATTTAATTTTTAATAAGTCTATTCATTGGTCCATTTAGCTCTGTATTGTCTATCCTTTATGGCAGTGGTTCTCCAAGACTTCTGGATGAAAAAGGTCCTTTCTAACACTGGTTTGGCTTTGGGACCCTCCACATGCAAAACACCAAGCCACAAAATCTACCGTGGCAATTTTATTTGCGGTATTGGTATATCCCTCTCTGTGTGTGTGTGTGTTTTTGTCCACTACATGCTGTAGCCTGACTTTTCTGCACTTGTAATGTTTGAGCTGCGGTGGCTCAAGTGGTTAAGACACTGAACTGCAGGCTGTGGAAGGTTGGTAGTTCAGCAGTTCGAGACCCGAGTGTGCTGCATGACGGAGTGAGCTCCCATCTCTAGTTCCAGCTCCTGCCAACCTAGCAGCTCGAAAGCAAGAAATTGCAAGTAGATAAATATGTACCACTACAGTGGGAAGGTAACAGCGTTCTGTGCACCTTGGTGTTTAGTCATGCCGGCCACATGACCACGGCCACATGACCAGCGCTGTCTTCGGACAGCGCTGGCTCTTCGGCTTGGAAACGGAGATGAGCACCACAACCCTAGAGCCAGATTCGACTGGCTTTCGAGCAAGGGAACCTTTACCTTTAATGTTTCAGCCACCACAAATTAGTGTAGGAACACTTCAAAAATACTGGAAATCCCTGACAGCATAAAAGGAAGCAAAGGTTCTTGCTTGGAATGACCACATCGCAAAAGATACGTAGAAGAGAAACTTACAAAATCAGCACGGGTCTTTTTCTTCCCCATGCCACCCAATGAAGAAAATATTATTCCATTCATTTGGGCTTCAGTTTTACAGAACAGTCTTCAGAAGCTCTAGGATTTAAAAAAGAAAGAAAAAGAAACAAGACCAAGTCCGAAAACAGACTTCATTTTGAAGCTTTTAGTGCTTGAAATGGATTTCTTCCTATAATTTACACAGTAGAACCAGTTAGATACCTATTTATTCATCTAGTTACTTTATTTATATCCTGCTTTTCTCCCCCAATGGGGACCCAAAATGGCTTACATTGTTCGCTCCTCCTTTTCCTCTTCACTACAACCCTGTGAGATAGGTTAGGCTATGCATGTTGATACCATTCCTCAGAGAGAAAAAGATTTAAAAATGGAGGGTTAAAGGGCTGGGAGGGGCAGCTCTGGCCACTAGGCCAGCTTCAGTTTCTTGGAATGTGAAGAATGCCCTGGAAGCTCAAGCAGTCCACCAGAGGTCTGGGGCTTCACCAGATCACAGCTAATAATAGGTTGGAATTGGATATTTTGCGATAGATCCAGAGTAAATTTTCCCTCAGTGGAATGGAACTTTCCTGCCTCCTTTCTCCCACTTCAGCCCACTGATCTCCACGGAACATTGCTTCAGGGGGATAAGGGATCCTGAGGATGGCATAAGGGGGGGGGGGGTGTCTCTGCGACAGCCAGAAGGAGTTACTGGAAAGTACCAATTGAATCTCAGTCTCAATAAAAGGATTCTCTTCAACCAATGGCTGCACCTATTGTCTTTGCTCCACTCCAACAACAGGAGACTTTCTCAAAACAAAAAGTCTTCACAGCGAAAGGGAACCACTGGGTGCAACACATTCTCCACTTAGAGAAAAATATTACTTACTAGGAATAAGGCCCATTGCTGAATGAAATGCAACAGTTTCTAGTAAGAGGGGGCCTGGGAGAGTGTGGCGGCCTGCATCAGCCCCCCCCCCTGCAGCTCCGGCTGAGCGCCATGGCCAGGCCACCATTGGACGCAGGGTCGGCCCTCTCCAAAGCCGAGGTCAGGCATTAGGTGTTGCGGCCGCTCCCCACCCCGACCTCTCCAGAAGAAGGGGCGGCAGCGTCCTGGTCGTCCGGGCCCACCAGCGGGTAGAGCAGCGGCCTGCTGCCAGCCACATCCCGGTTCCTTCTTGCGGGGTTGGCGAGCAGGAGGTGGTTGGTGCAGCGGTGCATCTGCAGTGGTGAGGGCTTGTGGAGGGCACAGGGTGGTGGTGGACGCTGAGTCCATAACAGAGTGCTGGCAGAGGCACCTCGCCAGAGGACGATAGGGCGGCCGGCAGAGGGGCAGCATCCCGCAACAGCGGCAGCTGCCACCCCACCACCACTTCATCCCCGGCCGCTTCGGACTAGAGCCGTGGCCCTCCACCGCCACCACCCACGTCCCATTTCCCACCTGTGGGGTCAGCGAGCGGGAGGCGGTTGGTGTGATGGTGCCTCTGCAGTGGTGAGGGCTTGTGGTGGCTGCGGGGGGCCCCTAATGGAGTGTCGGGAGAGTCACCTTGCTGGCGGACAACAGGGTGGCCAGTGGAGGGGCACTCTCCTGCCACAGCAGCAGCCACCACCACTTCCTCCGCCATTTCCAAGTTTGGCAGTTGTGGAAGCGGGCCGGGGGCTGCCTCAGCAGTGTGGTCAGGCGGGAAGGGGCAGTGGCATCCTCTGGGCTGAGGCGCTGCTGCTGCTGTCTTCCACTCCCTCACACAGGCCTCCGGCGGGGCTTCTGAGCCGCCTGGCCCAACCTCCCTGCAGCTCAGTGAGCGCCCTCAGGCAGCAATATGGCTTGGGGGCCCCAAGGCGGGCCGGATGGAGCTCCCCCAAGGTGCTTCTCAGTTACTCGTCAACTTGCCCAGGCAGTTATCAGCGTGAGTACCCTGTGTACCCCCCCTCCACCCGGCCACCACAGATTTGTTAAGTTTTCTTGCCTTTTGCCCTGCTCCTGGCCTTCATGCCAGTCACTGCCATGGATGGGACTCAGCAACGCAGCCAGCCAACGGAGGCAGTGCTTTCTGATTGGCAGCTGAGGGAGCCAACTGGTTTTGACGTGAATAGAACTTTGCCACCCCCAAATCACTTTTATTAATAAGGAGAGATTCACTCCTTTTGTACCCTATCTTTCTCCCCAGTGAAGGACCAAAGCAGCTTACACCATTCTCCTGAACCGAGCATTTCACAGAAAATATTTTTTTTAAATGCAGGAGGAGGAGATGTGTGCATCTAGCAGGATGATGGAAGTGTGACATCAGGCTCAGCCAGGCTGTCAAATATTAGCATGGGAGGGGAATTCTTGGGAGTGAAGAAAACCTGACCTGAGCTTCGGTCTCCTTTCCAGAGGTGTGGCAAGAAGCACAAACTTACTTTGTGCCTAGGTGCCTAGGTGTGGCCAGAAGTACAAACCTTTGAGCATCAGCTGAGTTCCAGAGGGCAGCCTTGTTGGTCTGCAGTAGAACAGTTAGCATTGAGTCCAGGGAGCATCTCAGAGACCAGCAAGAGTTTCAGGGTTATAAGCCTTCAAGGGTCAAAGCTCCCTTCGCCAGCAGGTGCTGAAGAGCTCTTGGTCTTGGCAAGGATTGCCAGTTTTGAAATGGTCCCTCTAGCTGTCCCTTTAATATCAATTTGATCTTGTTGGGTGATGTTATTTAACTTCATGCCGTGAAAATCTTCACCTGCCCATATCTACCCATGAAACCTCTATTTAAGGGACAGGACACTTCCCCCCTTCTCCATTTGGAAACTGTACTTTTGGCTCTCAGACCACAGCTCACAGCCTGTGCCCCTGCAACAGATGGTTCATTGAATCCATGATGCGGTGTTAGGTTGCCCTGCTTGTTTATTTAAGTTGGATTTTTCTGCTTTGTAAGCCACTTTGTGTTCCCACTAGGGAGAAAAGTGGCATAAAAATATTATCTAAAGGGGGATCTAAAAGGTCAACTAAACTACTCTCCCTTGCACCTGCCCCCCCTCCCCCTCCTGCTTACCAGTGTGGGCTCATTTTCTTCCAGATAAAAATAAACACACAAACTAGACTGTATGTAGGAAATGCAGGTGATTCTAATGGGGAAACAGAAAAATAAAGTGGGAATTGTGAGTAAAATTATTCAGCCGGCAATATTGATGTTCCCAGAAATTGTGTTAAATAAAAAATGCATTGTTTATATATATTTTATTAATCAATAGCTTACTGAAATATTTTCGCAATCCTCAACAACAACCATATAAAAGAGAGAACAAATACCCAGTTTTTCAAAGCTTTGACATTCAGAATAGCACATGTGTTATCTGGGTGGTACAAAAATATCTGGAAGATAATAAGCTCCAAATATCAAATTACATGTGTATTAATAGTTACTGCTATCTGTGAAGTCACTGTCCAGTCTTCAGTCTTCATTGAGATCAATAAGAAGGAAGAACCAAATGGGAAAAAAAGAGATAAGAATGAAGGAAAGGTAGGAATAAGATGAGAGTCTAAAGACATCCATTGAGGAAGCAGGCAGGTGAAACTGTGGTTGCATTCAGATGTTGATCAATCATGGCTTCTTGCAACCATTGCTTGTGCAACAGACTCTGCTTTCACTTCTGGATATAAGTAATAAATCCTAATTTTATGTAAAGCCCAAGTCAGAAATGTTTTGGATGGCTGACTGCTTGGGGCTGCTGCCACCCCTCCACCAGGCCCAGCCAGCCCTATGGGAGACAAATTGTTAAATACTGGGTTCTATGGATGGTCTGACCCCAAGCTTAGTGATCAGCTCTGTTTTATTAGTGATTCAGACAGAACAATGCAAAGACCCAGGGCAATGGCCCTGTTTAAATAGCATGCAAACACCACCCACTCCCCAAACAACTACTAATGATAGGCTATTGTCAGGCCCATAACTTCCTCATTAGTCACCTCTAGAGTCCTGGTGGGCTATTGTTCTAGCAGCTGCTGGTGTGACCATAGGTCAGTCATAAGTTCTTTCAGAGCTGTTCTCTCAAGGGCAATTCTTGGGAGAGCTCTCTCAGCCCCACCTACCTCACAGGGTGTCTGTTGTGGAGACTCCTTCAGGTAGTGAAGGGTGGGGTATAAATCCAATCTCTTCTCTTCTCTTCTTTTATGAGATGACACAACTTGCCTTGCCCAGGGCTGCCACCAGGGAGATGATGCTTGCCTTGCCTTGCCTTGCCTTGCCTTCTCAGGCTGAAACCCCCCAAACTCCAGGCACTTCCCAATCCAGAGCTGGGAGCCCATAAATCCAATCTCTTCTCTTCTTGTATGAGATAACACAACTTACCTTGCTCAGGGCTGCCACCAGGGAGATGATGCTTACCTTGCCTTGCCTTCTCAGGCTGAAACCCCCCAAACTCCAGGTACTTCCTAACCCAGAGCTGGGAGACCTAGTCATTTCTGTGGCCAGGTCACTTCAAGAGGAACACTTCCCAACCAACCATATTTTGTGAATTCAAACATCACAACAAACTGGATCGAGTACAAACTATGGCAAACAAATGAGCTGCACATCCAAACCTGAAATTGAGGTTTAGGGCCAAACAAATCCACGCAGCTTGTTGGACTGTCTGTATTATGACATCACAGCTAACTGGGGAAGGACTGCCAGAATTGTGACATCACAACTACTTGGCATTGGATCAAACCACACGTCATACATTATTATGATCCCTGAATGCAGCCTGTGCAATTAAGTGATGGGATGTTTGTCTGCACATGTGCCCACCAAACAGCAACACCTGCCATGTGCATGAAAAGTTAGACTTTTAAAAAATTAATGGAAAGGAGGGGGTTCTATTGCTGACATTTCTACATTAAATATCCATCGATATATACAAGCATTCTGCAGTGGGAGAAAACCCACCAATTTAAGTAGCAGCTAGAAGATAGGCATTATTGTTTTTAACAAAATTGGAGAGGAGATAAATACTTGCAAGATAAATAGAAATGCCCATGGGACCTCTGTGGGTATTTTAATGCTTTATTTCATTGTTATTGTTTCCTCCCCCAGAGCCATTTCATTTATTTGAAATCCAGAGGAAAGCTACTACTCTGATCTGCTCCAAATCTTACAGCCATTACATTGATTACACCTATGTTCTTACAGCAGCATGAACAGCTAAAATTAGGAAGGTGAACTCAACCTTACAAACTAGGTCTTTTCAAGACCTTCAGCCAAATGCAACTCAGTCCTTACACACCATATTCAGCAAACTGAGAATATCAGGTCAGTGTCCCGAAGATATGTCAAAATCACTGTCAAGAATGAGCTGTCAATGAGCACCTTCTTTTGTCAGGAAAGGGGTTGAAAAACAGCCAGTAACCTAATGGCAGTTTACAAATCTATAAAACTCTCATCTTTGGAAGGCCTTGATGAATTCTGTTCACCCAAGATAATACAAGCCTGGAGAAAGTGCAGGACAAAAGAAAATTAAAGCAATGGGAAGAGCAGCTTCCAGAATAGTGGGGAGACCAAAACACTAATTATAATTACCTAAGAAAAATCACTTAATTGCATCAATGTGTGGTGGATATGTGATCATGAACAGAGATGCCATTCCACATTTGGGGGCGAGGGATTCCCCGATTTTTTTGGCTCCTCTCTGCTGCAGGCCAGCTGGCCATGGGGGGGAAATCCTGCTCTTCATGCCATGTAAGTCAGCAATGTTGCACAGCACTACTGTTCAGATGTTTACTGCCTCTGAAGATGCAGGTCTTTCTAGTCACTGTAGCTAGTAGTGACTATCTTCCATGAATTTATCCATGATTGCAATTCCAGTTCCATGGGAATTCAGTAAATACAAGTCAGCCATTATGATCTATTTTATTAATTCATTCAGATCACTGCCCTAAATGCATATTAAAATGAAAACATTATTACCATCACATTCTATAATTTAAAGCTAAAGAAGTAGATTGTTGTCCTCTTTCTTCACTCTGCTCCAAGTTCTAATTAGTTTGCAAAGCATATTTTAACTTAATTAACAGTATATCTTAATTACTTTGATTAGCTTTACATGCAAATTATAATACGGCATTGAAATATAAGCATGCTCCAGACCTCGGGCTACCACAGTAGCCCATTTGTGAACTGCACTCCAGAGACAGGAAAGACCTGGACTGACACAAATTTGCCCCTTAGCAAGCTCAACAGTGTGGGCACATTGCTCTTGAGGGGCAGTGTTACTTCCACAGACTAAGGAAGGGAAGCCAAGCCTAGCCTGGTATCAGTGCCCACCATGTCATCACCCATCATACCATACCTTCCAACATTTCACATAGACAGAACATCCCAATCCTTATTGTGAAAGATTACTGCCCAAGGACTCCGCAAACACTATTACATGTTAAGAGTGGGGCTGTGGTTCAGTGACAGAGCATATGCTCTGCACTCAGGAGGCCACAAGTTCAGTTCCTGGCATCTCCAGCTAAAGGAACTCAAGAAGCAGGTTGTTGGAAAGACCCTTTTCTGCTTGAAATCCTGTGGTTCTTTTGCCAGTCAAAGTGGACAGTACTAAGCTCAGTGGAGGCAGCTTCACATGTTAACTGCTGAAAGCTCCTCCTGCTATATGGTATATATATTTATTCTGCAAGAGTCCATCTTCCATTGGTCTAAAAGCCAAGAGGGTGTTTGTTTCTTTGGTTAAACAGATATCTGCAAAACAGAATTATCCTACCATAGGAAATGAACAGTTCAAAATATGCCCCAGCAGATGTAGAATGTGGGTTGGCAACTGTGCACTTGCTGGTGCTCGAGCCCATACATT
>NW_015166421.1:878835-914883 GCF_001447785.1 Gekko japonicus
ACACTGTTAGAGAACTTGGCAGGGGAAGAGACTCTCTAAAGAAACGATAACATCTAGTGCCTGACATTCAGAACATTTCACATAGTATTAACAAGTATATACTCCAAAATGAAAAAAGAGGTACAAAAGAAGAATTGTGATTACCAAAAGGCAAGGTCCAGAAAATCAAAGCAGGCCCTAGAAGGACAGTTGGAGCATGATAGTATTCCACCTGAAGAAGAGTTGGGTGGTTTATTCCAATCAGTTTGAGAAAGTCATCTGCATTCCTCATTGCCTCTTAACAATCATTTCCTCCTTCCTGTTTCCATGTCTATACTGGGCAAGTGCTGCTTCACTTGTAAGGGTCATATATAAGGGAGAGTTTCTCCATGCGTAGCTTTTTTCATCACAGCATGTAGGTTTTTGAATTCCTCATCCCTGCTGCTTCAACCCCCAAATCTCCATTTCATTTTTGTTTTGTTTCTTTCTTGCATGAATCAAACCTATGATACTCAAGTCTTTGCAACTGCATTTGGGCATCAATAAATCCGGATCATCTTTCTTCATGCAACTGCATTTGGGCATCAATAAATCCAGATCATGCCTTATAAATATAAATACCATATACACTGTGTGGGGAAAAAAAATGCATCGACACTACAACTGAAACTTCAGAACCAAAAAGTGGAGAACCAAAACATCAATAAAACTATAAACTAATTTCTTAAAAGGCATAAGGTAGGGAACCTTTACCCATCCCCAATGACGGGGCCACATTGAGTTGGATAGCCCAGGCTAGCCTGAGCTTGTCAAGAGCTAAGAAGGGTTGGCCTTGGTTAGGATTTGGATGGGAGACCACCAATGAAGTCCAGGGTTGTGACTCACAGGCAGGGACTGGCAAATCAACTCTGAATATCTGTTGCCTTGAAAACCCCAGGGGGTTGCCATAAATCAGCTGTGACTTGATGGTAAAAACAACGATGATGATGGGAGTACAAAATGGATTTATTTCAAAAACAGGTCAGTTTCTGACATTCAGTGGACTTTCTCCAAACAAATCCACTTTACAGACCTGTTCAGATTTGGGCATCACTCACTACTCCTGAGCAAATATGTTAATTTAGGGTTAATTTAGAAAGTTCAAATATCAGTGACTGCATAATTACAAAATGAAAAGTACCCATCCTTCTCTTACTCTCTCCTCTTCCACTCATTTGTTGACTTCATTTATACCTTGCCTTTCTCCCTAATGGGGACCTAAGTACCAGATCCTAATCTTCTTGCCTTTCTCCCTAATGGGGACCTAAGGCAGCTTAAATCATTCTCATCTTCTCTGGTTTTATTCTCACAACACCCTTCCGAGGTAGGTTAGGCTAAGAGTGCAGGACTGGCTTAAGATCACCCATCAATCATTTCCGCTTGTGTAGAGACCTTTATTGGGTAAATTTCCAATTTTGTGAGGTTTATCAGACACCAGACACTGCAGTGAAGTTTGACAGTGAGCTATTCAATGCCGCGATAGATTGAACTGGATCTGACAAGTATAGCGTGAGGTCGTCCGCGTACAAGCTAATTTTGTGTTCCTGTCCTTTGACGTCGATTCCTCTGATATACTGAAATGGAACACCCTTTCGTTGACTTTAGCTGATAGGATGCACCTTGTGAAAAGCTTCTTGCTACCGAAATTCCTCTTCTTGTTCCGTACGATACCAATCTTTATCCCAATAAAGGACACAAGTACTTGGCAAACTACACTTACGAGATTCCTTTGGGAAGGGAAAAAATCTAGGATAAGTCACAGGATACTGTACCAACCGTCATGCCTAGGAGGTCTAAATCTCCCTAATCTTCGTAACTATTACTGCGCAGCAATATTGACGCAAGTGGTCTCAATGCTGCACTGGGATCAACAAAAGCCGTGGATGCAAATAGAGGAATCTTACTTGATGCCCTTCAGATTACAATAAATCTTTTGGACAAAATCAAACCTTAGGCCAAAGACTATTAAACATAACATGTTTCTATCAACCTCAATAAAGATATGGGACCAGCAAAAGAGGCTACTCCCGGTGGGAATATCTCAACTGTCGACATATTTGCACCAATCTTGGTTCCCCCCCGGGATGGCTCTGGACACGTTCAGGGACTGGACAGGGGCGGATCTTAGTCGTTTGTGTGACTTGGTACACCAAGGGAACATCAAGGACAAGCAGTATTTTGACCAGTGCATCGGCGCTCCTACACGATGGCACCAATATCTGTTGTTGAAAAATCTAGTAGAGAATTTAATGGGACAAGGCATTTTCAAGAGGGAGTTAACACCTTTGGAGAGGATTATCAAATTGTACCCAGTTACATCAAAAGGGATCCTATCTAAAATCTGTAAGGCGATAGCGACAGCAGGAAATCAGGCGAGAGCAAGTTACCAACACCGCTGGGAAGAGGATCTTAGTCAGCACTGGAAAGACAAAGACTGGGAGTTGATATGGGCCTCCCCAATGAATCAATCCACAGTTTTCAACCTTCGCTTACAACACTTTAAACTGGTCACACGGTGGTAAATGACCCCAATACAATTAAGCAAGATCAACAAAACCAATAACGCCAGGTGTTGGAAGGGATGTGGGCAGGTGGGCTCCTATATTCATTGCTGGTGGAGTTGTCCAGTAATTAACCAATTCTGGAAGGAGATAGCTCTACGCATAAGGGAAATGACCAATCATGGAATCTCCCTCAGGCCGGAAGTGATTCTATTGAATAAATGGGACGACTCTACAAAGGAAGACAAGAGACATCTCACATCGCTACTGCTAACAGTAGCCAAACTGACAATAGCCGCGCTGTGGAAGTCTCCGGATCCTCCTACTCTGTCTTTGTGGCATGACAAGCTGTGGGAACAGTTTGTCATGGCGAAAATCAACAATTTAAATCAGGGGGTTCATACCTCTAACGCCACATCGCATATGAAATTTGGAAGGTTTTGGTCACTGGTAGTGGACTATATGATGTATCACGAGGTACTACCCACAAACCACATATATCATAGGTGTGTGTTCTTATAATGTTCATGATATCAGCGGTTTTTGAATAAGAGGTGTAAGCCCGTACATGATGTTTGATAGGCAACAATGCTCAAGGGTGGAAATGGGGAGAGCAGTCTCCAGTTTAACTGAGCTTAAAGTAGCTATATCTGATCACCATGAGTTAGGCTAAGGACCAGTACTGGTTTACAGTTGATACACTTGTCTCGTGGGCATTTGTCTATGCATCTTTGTGTGATATACAGCATAATGCATGTAATGCTTGAACCTCCGTTTCCTCCTTTGTATTTATGTGTACTTTTAAGTAAAAGAATAAAAATAAATTATATAAAAAAAGAAAAGATCACCCATCAAGTTTGCATGGCCGAGTGGGGATTTAAACTTGGGTCTACCAGATCCTAATCGGACTCTCTAACCCAGAGATGTCAAACTCATTTGTTACGAGAGCTGGATCTAACAAAAATGTCACTGTTGGGCCGGGCCATGTGTGCCATAAAACAAATGCCAGGTACCAGGGATATAAACTTTATAAAGGATAGCAGCTGGTAAGCTCCAAGTTGGTGTATCCTTACTGCAAGGCCCCATGGGCTGGGAGGGGAGGTGCAGAGGAAAACCCACATGGATGGACTGGAGACCCAGCAGTGCAATGCTGGGCCAATGCTCCCATGCTGCTTGACTGCTGAAGACAAGGTTGCTCCGCCATGCTGAAGCCACAACCATCCCCCAGCAGTCTCCTGTCCCCTCCCTTGCACCAGTTGCTTGTGGGCTGCATAAGAGCCCTGGATGGGCTGGTTCTGGCCCCTGGGCCTTATCTTTGACACCCCTGCTCTAGCCACTACACCACACTGGCTCTGCTATCCCAGCCCATTTAGCTCATCCTGTTGTTAACCAATACTTGCTTGTGTGTTCACATGCTTTGTCTCCTTCTCTATAAATTCTACATGTGGTGATAGAATTTACAATGTACAGACATCCTCTCATATTTCACAGTGTTAAGGAACTGGTAATTTGTGGACTTGCCCTAAGATCTCTATGCCTTAGTTTGACCTAGAACTGGGCTTAGAGTAGGGCTGCCAAACATGCTGTCCACCAGTACTTCCCTTAGCACCCACCCAGCTTTTCAGAAAGTGAGCAGTGCCATTATAAGTTGGGGCTTGGTACTGGTTGCCCTCATTAAAATGCAAAGGTTGTCCATGTCTGCAATACAGCTACAGCCACTAAAGAATCAGAAGGACTAAAAAGCAGCCAGGATTGTGGTTCCACTTCCTTTAGGATTTCCTTCTTTTTCTCCCTTTGTCCCCTGTGCTTTCATGTGTTACCTTTAATTCCCCTTCTGCTATTCTTTTGCAAAGTTAGGAGGGAGGCATTCTGTTTGGCTCCGCCTCCCGTGGCAACCATTTCAGGTTTAGGTCTGCCTCCTGTGGCAGCAATTTTGGGGTGACACTCACCACCCCATCTCAAAATTCCAAGAGTGCCCACGCCCTCAAAAAGGTTGGGGAACCCTGGCTTAGAGGTTATTGTACAGAATGTTTGCATTGGTCACCATATTAGTTTTAAAATATGGCTCATTTTTTTTAAAGGCTTTCAGCCCACTCCTATGCAGAATTACTCCATTTTAAGCCCAGTGGGCTTAAACTGGAGTTAACTCTGCATAGGGCTACACTGTTTGTCAGAGGACTCAGAAATGTGACAGTACATAGGACAGTTTCCCCTATGTTTGGCTGCTCAAAGAAAAGTCCTTTTTGTAAGTGTAATTTTTTTTAAAATGGAGATGTTCAAGATGTGGCGGTTCCAATGAACGCTTATAAATGTGCATGTGTGTGCACCAGCACACACGCACCTGCATCACATCCCCGATTCCCTCATCCACTCTCCAAAAGAACACTTGCTTGCAGCAAGCATTTTGGAAACATCTTGATTCAATTATCTAATAGCAAGAAAGAGATGAGGATTAGCGGCTGATTAAAATGCTTACGGAAAATAGATATGATTAAGTGGAATAATCCTCAGGAAACCAAAGGCTGCATGAGAGAAACTCTGCCAGCCAGATTGCATCCTCTTAATCAGCAGAATTTCCTCTCTACTCTGGTTTCTCTTCAGAACGCAGCAGAATTTCCTCTGTCCCTTTTTTTGCCAAGAGTCCAGCACCTTACTGGGGTATTGGAATCTGATTTTGCTTGCTCTGTGGCTGTGGCTGCATAGATGGGTGTGTGTGTGTGTGTGTGTGTGTGAAGCATCCCACTCTGTCCAGCTATGTTATCTTTGGCTCCTGTTTAATGAGGGAAACAAGCATTTCAGGGTTTATGCAGCTGTGTTTATGATGCAGAACTTTCCAGGAGGTGTTTTATTAATTAATCTTATTTATCGAACCACTGAGCTGCTGCCCTGCAGGTCATTCTGTTTGCATTTTAATGAGAAGCTTGTGATATGCACATTTTCTCTTTGCTGTCTAAATATTCTCACAATTAGTACAACAGGCAACTGGAATACCTTGAAGTTTGCTTGGGAGTGGTTTGCTCTGATATAGATCCTCTTTCTTTAGATTTTACAAAGAAATGCAAAAGGGTTTTCTAGCAACAGGCCACCATGTGATTCTCTTTCTCATCTGGATCCTGTCCTTTCCCCAAGAAGTTCAGGAAGCAGGGCTTTTCTGGGGGAACATGGAGTTCTGGAACCTCTTTGACAAAATTCTTTTAGAAATGTTTATAAGTTCATGAGTTTCCAGTATACAGATTGAAAACTTCATTACCCTCTTGAGAGTTCCAGTGCCTCTTTTTCAAAAAAATAAAAAGGTCCTGTCAGGAAGGCATAAATGGTTCTTATTTATCACTGTCTTGTCTCTCATGCCCACCAGTTCAGCTCACATCCTGTTCACCAGTAATGAACAGGGAGCCAGTTTTTCAACTGGACTGTTCATCTGTTCATGGAGCTGTTCATCCAGCAGGTTACTTGCCAGCATTACAAAACAGTGCAATTGGTTTTCACACATGCATGTTCTCAAAGAGGCCAATTGAGTCAACAAGATTGTTTGCAAATTGTAGGAATCAAACATAGATAAATGCTGTTAAGTCTTTTCTCAGCAAAACCTCAGGGGCATCTGCAGTCTGCTGCTCCCTTTTTGGGCGCTAACTCATCATCAGTTCCCATGAGTTTTTTTATTAGCTCTCTTTCTTTATACAGTTAATGAAAACTATCCCTTTAACTATAGCCCTGTTGCCCTCTCCCTAGACTTGGCACCAGTCTGTGCTAGCTCTACCTCTCCTGGGGAGTGGCATTCTTCTGATGTTGGATTCTCATCCTGGCTGTTTCCAGGGCTTCCTCCTGAACCAGACTCCACCTTTCCTCTTCTTATGAGCATGTCATCTTCAGGTATGTCTGCCCCCAGTTACACCTGACTCCTCTCTTGTTCCAGCAAGAACCATGTTTTTATCAGGTTCCAGACCAGGAGGGCAGGAAGCCACTCTGCCTGCTGTGCCCCTGCCCCCACCCCTCTTTGGGCCACTGTTATATTCAATGGGGCCAGCAGCCAGGGTTGCTGAAGAGCTCCTGGGATTACTACTGATCTCCAGGTGACAGAGATCAGTTCACCTGGAGAAAATGGCTGCTTTGGAAGGTGGATATGGCATTATACCCCACTGAAGTCCTTACCCTCTCCAGACCCCACCATCCTCAGGCTCCACTCCCAAAATCTCCAGGTATTTTCCAACCTGGGGTTGGCAACCCTATCAGCAGAAGCATGGCGATGACATGCAACTCTCACAGGCCCCCTCATTCACAGTTGGCCCCGGTCACACAGCAAAGTTGCCACGGGAGAGGCATGGATGGTGGGCGGATTATCTGGACATGATTACACCCCAACTTCTGGGAAGTGGAGCGCACCCGTGGCTTACCGCCGACAATGCACATTAAAAAACTAGCACCTCCAAGGTACCAGTAAATGTTTGCCACAGGCTGCCTCCAGACGCCGGTGGTGTGATTGTGCCGGCGCGCAGCATTCCCCTCCGGTCCCTCGTTTACCCGCCGGCGCCGAGGGGAGGACCCGTGGTGTGCCGCCAGCACATCTGATCGCGTAATCATGGATCAAACTGCGCTGGGGCAATTAGCCACGCCTCCCCCCCCCCCCCGATATCCGGCCTGTGTGACCGGGGCCATTGTGTTTTAAAAACAACAACATTCAGTTCAGTATTCTTCTGAGTGGGCCTTAGCAACATGGCTACCAATTTGTTTGAATCAGAAATGTTTTCACACATCCACAGTTTTGAAAACACCCTGTGCAAACCTCTTCATCAGGCATTCAAGTTGTTTGGTATTGAAATGAATAGATAGGGTGATTGGTTCATAGTCACACACAGTAAGTTCAGTTATCAAATATGTTCCCAGCAAAACTCATGGAATCCCTATTTTTATTCTCACAATGACCCTGGGATGTACACTGAGCTGAGGTAGAGGAGGACTGGCCAGTCTCTCTTAACTTGTGTTGTGTTCTCTGAGGGATGAGGCTTTTCACAACACACACACATCTTGTGTAACAGGACATTTGGTGATTTTAAGCAACATCCACACAAGTGCACCTTCACTGAAGTGATGAGTAATTCTCAAGTTATGTTCAGTGTATGTACAGTTCAATGTGTGATCGAAACCCCACATTTATCCAGGTACTGGTCCCCGGTTTCATTCGTAAAGGGAATGTGCATTGGCTTTTCCCCTACAAACAGATGTATGCATGCACATGTAGGATGCACGTGTATTCACTGTAATGTGTGAATAGGGCTCCCATTTTCAGTGCACACTTGATTATTTTGATATTTGTGTTGATTAATTCTCTTATTGGTGGTGGTAGAAAGTGCTATCAAGTTGCAGCCGACCTATGGTGACCTGTAAGGTTATCAAGGAAAGAGACAAACAGAGGTGGTTTGCCATTGCCTGCCTCTGGCAACCCTGGACTTCCTTGGTGAACTCCCATCCAAATACTGACCAGGGCTGCTGACACTGCTTAGCTTCTGAAAGCTGATGAGATCAGGCTAGCCTGGGCTATCCAGGTCAGGGCATATTCTCACGTTACACTCAATATATGTTCAGCTGAACATGTAATACAAACCCCTCTTTTATCTAGGCACTGCATGTAATACAAACCCCTCTTTTATCTAGGCGCTGCAAAGTAAATGTGTGTTGGCTCTTTCTTACATCCATGTACATCCATGATGTATATGCATTCACTGTAACACATGAAGAGGGCTTATGGGAAACTAGTATGCCCTTTGAAGCCCCTTAAGCATGGGTTTGCCACAATGTTGTTCGACCTTTTCCTTCCCAGCTATTTTTTCACTCAAACATTGTCCCTATCTGCTTCCCCCTGCCTCACTCACCGATCTGTGACTCCCACCCCCCCGGCATCTGATCATGCCGGGGAGCAACTGTGCGGCGACTCAGGGGATCTGTCCCGCCACCCCGCATCTCTTTTGATGCGGCTCAAAAAAGCCACACTTCAGCTGCACCTTTTCCTCCAGTGTGACCGGGGCCTCTCTTCACCTAACCTACCTAATAGGATTGTTGTGAAGATAAAATATAGGAAGGGAGAATGGCTTGAGCTACTTGGAGGAAGAGCAGGATAAAAATGTTGCCAAAGTATACCTGATAGGTGCCCTGAATAGCAATCAGGTGATTACAAATAAGCATTGTTCTCTTCCTTTGCTACTCAATGGCGGTGGTCACACGTGCAAGATAACATGAGGGGGGGGAAGTGAGGCTATTTCCCCTGGAGGTATTTGACCTGCAGTTGCGTGATCACACAATCCTTTGAAGCTGTGGGGGCGTGATCAGACGGAACTACAGGTGAGTCTTTTTTTTGCCATTTGTTCCTGATGCACTTAAACAGGGAATCAATTCATCACATTTCAGCATGAGGGCTCCCTATGGAATGAGCGATGATGTGCATACTGAGAAGGGGGGGGAAACAATGGCAGGGAGTTGGGATGGCCTGGTCAGAGAGTGCCATGAGAGTGCGCTGCAGCGATCAGACAGGGAAAAGTCAATCCGTGGCCCGTAGCAACCCGTTTGCTACTGGACTTTCCCTGGAGTCTTTTTTACTCTGACTGATTTCGCACTAGAGCTGCCTCGCTGTTGCACCACCATTTGCCCCGTCGCGGTTGCGCCGCCATTTGCCCCAGTTCTATTGGTCAATTTCACACCCGAAACCGAGTGGCTGATTTTGACCTGCAGCTTCGCCCGATTTCCTCCGCAATTTCGGTGATCCTCAAAAAACAGGATCACGAAACTGCGGGGGAAATCGGGCGAAGCCGCGGGTCAAAATCAGCCACATGGCAGAGCAAAATGGGTTGCTGAGGGGTGTGGGGCACTTCCCAGATGTTCGTGTCTGATTGCGCCCTTTAAATTTGCCCGGCATTCGCGCCTATGTGATCGTGCTCAATGTCCATGACTGGGCTGTAGAGATGATTCCTCCCTGGTCCTGTGACCTCTTGACGTGACCCCATCTTTATGTTGCAACTGATTTCCCTGCTCTGTAGCACAGAGGGTCTGGTCAACATTGGTAAATTAAGTATCACTGTTAACCATGGGCACAGGATTCATACTTCCTACATCATGCAGGGCTCTTTTTGTAGCAGGAACTCCTTTGCATATTAGGCAACACACCCCTAATGTAGCCAATCCTCCAATACCTTACAGTAGCCCCTGTAAGAAGAGCTCTGTAAGCTCTTGGAGAATTGGCTACATTAGGGGTGTGTCACCTAATAAGCAAAGGAGTTCCTGCTACAAAAAGAGCCCGCTAGATGCATATTGGTTTAGTTGTTTTGGAGCCTACTGATGGGCACAAAGAGATGACACTTGGTACCCTTGGCAACTGATTATCCTAAATGTGTAAACTTGTGGTGTCAGTCAGCTTGAGCCACATCATCCTTGACTGGCATGTGGGCAAACAGAGTCGGCCCTTTCAGCCTCCATTTTGAAGCCTTTCATCTCCTTGTTGTGAGGAAACAAGCAAAGTGCTCCCAGCAGGAGGGTGTGAGCTTTCTGAGAGAAATCATTATCTGAAATAATAGCTCAGAACACCCAATAATATCCCCAATGTAGCATGCTGATGCCAGACCTTTTTTCTGTAAAACATTGCCCATTGTTCAAGCGCTGGCAAATTCTTTGATGACTCGATGGCTCAGCAAGGGGTGGGACACTCGCACCTTTTTGTTTTGTGAGTGGCCATCTTGGGACACTGACTTTCTCTGCCATGTTTCCTTCTTCCCCCCATTTTCTTTGTCAGGTAAATAACAAAGCAAAAAGAAGCCAGTCAGATTCTCCTGCGTATGTATTTTCCACTAATCCAAGCGCAGGTATTTTGCTTGGACAACTAAAAACATCATTAGGGAGATGATTGTGAACAGTCTAAAAAAGCCGTTTCGCCTATTTGCTCGTAATTGCTTGTTTTCCTGTCACAGCTTAGTTGAAAGAAGCTGTTCCCGAAGCCTGGACAGAAACCATCAATACCCTCCTGCTTCAGAGGGCCTCCCCCACCCCCTATCTCATGCAAATACAGAAGTGTAGAGGTGGAAGGATTCTTCTCTGTCACTAAAGCACCCAGACTGACCTTCTCTGGAAACCTGGGAGGACTTCTTCACCTGCTCATCTGTGTTCATGTTACCCATGGGACAAACTTGCACATATTGTTTCAGATGCATAAACTTTTAACACAGAGGTAGGTTGCACCATTGTCCACCGGGAAGAAGAAGAAGAGGAGGAGGAGATTGGATTTATACCCCGCCCTTCACTTGGAGTCTCAGAGCGGCTTACAAACTCCTTTCCCTTCCCCTCCCCACAACAGACACCCTGTGAGGTGGGTGGGGCTGAGAGAACTCTGACACAAACTGCTCTTTTTCAAGGACAGCTGTGCCAGAGCTTGTGACTGACCCAAGGTCACATCAGCAGGTGCAAGTGGAGGAGTGGGGAATCAAACCCGGTTCTCCCAGATTAGAGTCCACACACTTAAAACTGATCTCCAGCTGACAGAGATGCACTCCACTGGAGAAAATGGCTGCTTTGAAGGGTGGACTCTATGGCATTGTACCATGCTGAAGCTCCTCCCTTCCCCAAACCCCACCTTCTCCTGGATCCATCCCCAAAGTTTCCAGGTATTTTCCAACCCAGACCTGGCAACCCTACTCAGACATAACATGGACATGATGGAGAGAAAGGGCCTGTTCCATGGTGGAACTCTCACCTGCTTCACCAGGCAGGCAGCGTAGTGGCACCTCCTTTCTTCCAGCCAGCTCTTCCTCCCTCTACTGGGGGGCATGGTGGGGAGGGGGAGTGGCACTAGAAGGGTGTGGACCTCTTCGGCCACATCTTGGCTTCCTGGTCCATCCCTGCAGATCACACTCTGATTTTACTGGGGGTGGTGGACAGTGGTGTCAAGTTGCAGATGGCTTCTGGCGACCCCGCAGGGTTTTCAAGGCAAGAGATGAGCAGAGGTGGTTTGCAGTTGCCTCTCTCTGTGCCGCTTACTACTCGTACTTGCCAAATCCAGACTACTCTCTGTCTCAGTGAGACACAAGGGACTGGGAGAGCACATGCACTGTTGCTGGAGATGCCCTTGCCCCAGGGTAAAATTACCAACTAACAGGGGGAAATGTCCTGTCCCTTTAATAGGGGTTTAATGAATGAAAATGAGCAGCTGAAGGATTTCACTGCATAAAGTTAAAAAGCATCACCCGATAATTGCTTGCAGTTCAAACAGATATTAAAGGGAGGACTAGAGAAACCAGTTTCAAAGCTGGCAACCCTACTGCTGGGTAGGATAGCTATTTTGTATGTGCACATGTGTCTAAAAACTCTTATGATGCAGGAATCATGAACTTGAGCAATGGACATGGTGAGTGTACAACCTCTGAAAAACAGAGAAAAGAAAACCCAGAGGAAAGGCCTTGGGAATTAATAGGGTATACTAAGAAGGACCTTCCAGACGTTCTAAGTGTGGTCAACGAATGTGTGCAAGATGGGAGAAAAGGATTGTGACAGCAAGTTCCGTTCCTGTCCTATATCATTGGATAGACATAGGGACTTGTGACCTGCATATCTAGCATTGTGCTCAAGAATCAGGATACTGAAATGTGTTTATTAAAAATTGCATCACGTTCTTTAAACTTGCATTAAAACGGAAGATGCTGCTGCCATTGACTGCCTGGTTCGTACAGTGGAGAGTCAGTGGAGTGTCTTCAGCTCGCCCCTCCTCCTCCCTTTCCCACCTACCATCCCTGCAGCACCACTGCCACTACCTGCCTGCCTCATGAAGCTGCACTAGCTCCTGCAGCCCCCTCCCTCCCATCCACCCACCCATTTCCTTGGTCCATGCAAAGTTGGCTTTGGATCTCTGTTCCTCCTGCCTACCAAGCACAGTCAGCAGTGCCCCCGACCTGCCAGGCTTAGGTGGTGGAAGCTCCTGCCACTCCGAAGGGGATGTTGTCTGTGCAAGCTCAGACAATTTTTTTGAGGTTTTCACATTTGTCTGTAAATCTAGATAGTCCCCAGGTCTTCAGAAGAATACTCCCTATCTGAATCTTGCCCAGTTCTCCGGGTCTATCAATCTCCATAGGGGCCAATTTCAGAATTAAAGGTATGATTACTGAGACCATCAGTTTTGGATGGGTAAACCACAATCCTACTTGCACAAGAGGAATAAAAGGCTCATTTGTCAATTTACAGATAAACATAGGTAAAAATATCTCTCTACAGCATCCATGCATTTTTTTTCTCTTTGTGCAAAAATAATATACTTTCCAGATTTAGACCTGCGGGTCTTTTTCAAAGGCATCCACTTCCAAATATAAGAAGAAACAAATCTAAGCACAGCAACTAGTAATCAGCCTTTCAAAACCAGTAGAACTGACTATATATTAATTTAGAGGCATTCTATCTCCTCCTCTATCGGACTTCAATTGTCCAGCTCATTTTTATATTTTTCTGCAAAAACAACAGTCCTTGTTCTGGTAAACTGCATCTGGGCTGTATCAATTCATACCACAAGTGATTGACGGGAAGTAAATCTCACAACAGAATGTTCTTCCATATCACGCAGTCCATCCAGGACATCATTGAGAAATCGCATTAAGAATGACCATTTTCTACACAGATGAAATGTGTATATGTGGAGGAACACACTACTGCGTAACACACACACACACAATCTCCAGTCTGAAGTGGTACAGCCCAGACACAGTTTTGTCATCTTACAAAGAACCAGGCCATAGTTTCCCTGAAATTTCCTGAATAAGAATCCACTTCTTTGGCAGCAGACATAACCCAATAGATGTTTGTGTCACTATTGCAAGAACTGTCCATGCAGGGAAGCAGCTGTGACAACTGCATTTTCTGAGGCAAACATCTCAACTTCTTGACCCTGATTCTCATGATTAATAAAAGCCAGTTTTCTTAATTTTCTTGCAGGTCTCAAGTTAATTGTCCACTAACGTTAGGCCCTGTCTGAGTATTTAATTCCAGCAGGAAGTGTATGACAAGGTTATAAACTGAGGAATCAGAGCTATTTCCTTGCCTTCTGGTTCCCCCAATGGTCCTCTGTAGCCACAGATGAAGAGAAGGGAGCTTGTGAACACAATTGGTCTGTCACCTCCACCCTGGCTCTCTAGGGTTGCCAACCTACTGGTGGTGGCTGGAGCTCTCTGGGAATTACAACTGGTCTACAGACAGGTCAGTTCTTCTAGAGAAAATGGCTTCTTTGGAAGGTGGACTCTGTGGCATTATACACCCTCCTGAAGTCTCCCTGCTTTCCAAACCCCACCCTCCTCAGACTCAGCTCCCAAAATCTCCAAGAATTTCCCAACCCAGACCTGGCAACCCTATCAGTCATAGGAAAATCAGCTATAAATTCCTCCCCCATCTCACTCTTCCTCTGTCAGCCACTCCCAAGTCACAGGTCACACTCACTTCCTTAATCCCTTCCTTGCTCTTGAATAGTCATCCCATTTCCTTCCTCAACAGTATCTGTGGTTCTGTACCTTTTTGCTGCCTTTGCAACATGGCTGTCTCTCCCCGTGATTTGCTGTTTCCCTGTAGCAGAGACATCTTGTGAACCCGCTGGCACTCCTCTCTCCTCATCTGAGTCCCTCAACCATGCGGGATCACCTCCCTACAAAGAACTAACAGGAATTATCGATAAATACTTCAAAAAGGATTCTGAAAGGGCAGAGCAAAGCAAGATAATTGGAAGAGGGATTCTTCTGCTAGGGAAAAAAGGTTATGTATGTTTGAGAAACCAAGTCCCCAGACGTGATATCCAGGACTAAAGGCAGTAATTGGAATCCACATTTCTGAGGGTCTAGCAGTGAAAACAGTGAGGTGAGACAACCACAACTCTTTGGCTCAAATCAAGCAGGACAGACCTTATTTTCCTATTATAATTGTTGTGGTTCTTCCATATGCAGAAAAATCTGACATGTTAATGGGATAGCATCTAGTTTCATTTTATCGCTCCCCCTTTCTCCAAAGAGTTCAGAGCAGTGTCAGTAGGTCTTGCCTTCCCCTTTTATTCTTACAACAATCCTTTGAGATTGGCTAGGCTGTAGAGTGATAGCCTAAGATCACATCATGGCAGAGTAGAGGAGCTGAACTCAGGTCTCTCCACTCATAGTCTGGCTCTGTATTTATTTGTTTATTTATCACTTTGCATTATTTATAGTCCACCTTTCTCACTGATGCTCAAGGCAGGTGGCACAGTGTAAGTAAACACAGTCACTAGGATAAGACAGCCAACAAGCAAAGTAATAGGATTAGAACTGGGGAAACTGAAACCAAGTTTAAAAAGGAGAAATAATTAAACAAAGCCATTAGTATTACCAAGGCATATTAAATGATGTCAAAATTACAAAAGAATTATTACATAATATAGAAGACTATAAGGAAGGCCGAGCGCCGAAGAATAGATTCTTTTGAACTATGGTGCTGGAGAAGACTCTTGAGAGTCCCTTGGACTGCAAGAAGATCAAATCAGTCAATCCGAAAAGAAATCAATCCTGACTGTTCCCTGGAAGGCAAGAGAATGAAACTGAAGCTCAAATACTTTGGCCACCAAATGAGAAGGGAGCACTCACTGGAGAAGACCCTGATGCTGGGAAAGATTGAAGATCAAAGAAGGGGACGGCAAAGGATGAGATGGTTAGACAGTGTTATCGATGCAACGAGGATGAAATTAAGCAAACTCCGGAGAATGGCAGAAGACCAGAGGGCCTGGCATGATCTGGTCCATGGGGTCGTGAAGAGTTGAACTCGACTGTGTGACTGAACAACAACAACATAGAAGAAGAAGAGATTGGATTTATACCCCACCCTTCACTTGGAGTCTCAGAGTGGCTTACAAACTCCTCTCCCTTCCCCTCTCCACAACAGACACCCTGTGAGGTGGGTGGGGCTGAGAGAACTCTGACATAAACTGCTCTTTTTCAAGGACAGCTGTGCCAGAGCTTGCGACTGACCCAAGGTCACATCAGCAGGTGCAAGTGGAGGAGTGGGGAATCAAACCCGGTTCTCCCATATTAGAGTCCACACACTTAACCACTACACCAAACTGGCTCTCTATACAGTAACAGATGGTGTGTACTAGTGTACAGTAGTATAGTCTGCAGTCTCTTTTTGTTTATTGAACCATTTTGCCTGAATCATCCTATTGTAATAAAGTCCTATTACTTTTGTAAAAATGCACTCCTGAATAATTCAGTTTTCCATGGCTGACAAAATGCCAGGACAGTGGGAGCCTTCCTGACATTATCAGGCGTGTCATTTCATAAGGGAGGGGCAACTGAAACTTTATCCCATATTGAGTGCCCCTTTGAGAGATCTGTGGATACAGCTGGGGTTCCCTTCTTCCCATGCCCTTCCCGCTTGCTAATACCAATGCTTTGTGGCTAAATTTCTGGCAGGACTGGCTTCTGTGTGAGGGATGGAAATAGAGACCGTTATTTGTAAGATGGGTTCTGCCCAAGACTGCTGGGTTAAATAAGGAAAGTATAAGGTAGGGGCTACAGCAGAGATTGCACATGTACAGGCGGTTGTTGATCTTGCCCATTTGCAGGGTGGCATCTGTAAAGACCTTGCTGAGATGAGCAATGCTGTTGTGGCAGAGCTTGGGGAAAAGCAGTCCTGTGGATATGAGGATCCAAGGAAATGAAGGGCTTTGTATGTCATAGCTAGTAGTTTAACTGAGCCCTGTCACCAATGGGCACCAAATAATAACTGCAGAATGGGGCTAATACGCATGCTCTGCCTAGCACCTTTTAACTGAACTGTGGCTAGGGTTGCCAACCTCCAGGTGGGGCCTGGAGACCTCTTTCTATCATATCTGATCTTCCAACTACAAAGACTGAGAAAATGGCTGCTTTGGAGGTCTCTTCCCCCTCCAGACCCCGCCCCCCTCAGGCTCTACTCCCAAAATCTCCAGGTATTTCCCAATCCAGAGCTGGCAACCCTAGTTGTGGCATTCTGCACCAACTGGCGTCTCCAAACTGACTTTGAGGGGTGACCTGTCTAGGGTGCATTACAGTAGTCTACCCTTGAGGTTACTATGGCATGGATCCAGGAGGCCAGCTTGGCTGAGTCAAGGTAGGGGGCCATCTTTCAGGCTAAACTACGTTGGTAGAAAGCATTGTTGCAACCAGCATCCTTGGGTGAGGTAGGAGAGGCATGAAAGTGGAACAGAGGAAAGCTGAACAGAGGAGAAAGTTTGGAGGGAGTCTGAATTGCTAGGATATTATTACTTAGTCTGTAAGTGCAGGGCTTTTGTCTTGGTTTTGATTTGAAACCATTTAGACCTTGTTTTGTTTCGTTTCAATTATGGTTTGGGGTTGTTTAATTGTTCTGGCAGCCAGCATCCAGATGAGCATGTATTCCCAATATTTTATCAGGAAAAGAAATTGCAAAAACATCACAACTAATTGTTTGTTCCTGAGTCAATAAAACCTCAGATATTGGAGTCAGAAAATGCTGACATACCTTAAACAACTGGGTTGGTTGTAAACTAGCTGATGCAATGGTAACAGAACACTATAATAATGTTTATTATCAGGAGGAAAAGTGTTGCCTGATCTCATCAGATCTTGGAAGTTAACCATGGTTGGTACCTGGATGGGAGACCACCAAGGAACACTCTGCAGAGGAAGGCAAAGGGAAACCACATCTGCTTCTCACTTGCCTTGAAAGCCCCTTGCTGGGGTTGCTGTAGGTTGGTTGTTACTTGACAGCACACACATACATATATAATGTTTGCCATTAAACATCTGAAGACAGGAACAAAACTTGGCACCCCTAGCGAGGCCTGTACGATCTACCCAGGTCAGCCTCAGCATGTAAAAAGGCCCTGATCGGCCATCATGGATAAAGTTAGTATAAAAAAGTCACAATACAGTTTTAAAATGTTCCAAAATGCTGGACTTCCATGTAGACACAAATACTTCCAAGTCTGTTGTGTGATATGTTACTGTGTTATTTTGCTTGAAAGATTGTATGGACCCGTCAGTGGCAAGGGGTGGGGTGGGTACAGTTGCCAGATCCAAGCTGGCAACCTCCTGGAGATTTGGGGGTGGAGCCTGGGGAGGACAGGGGCCTCAGTGGGGTACAATGCCATAGAGTCGGCCCTCCAAAGCATCCATTTTCTCCAAAGGAACTGATGTCTGAAGTCTGGAGATAAGCTGTAATTCTGGGAGATCTTCAGGTCCCACCTGGAGGCTGGCATCCTGTTATGTATTGGGACTGGAAGATTCCAGGACTGTTGCTACCAGAGACTGGCTGAACTTGGAACTTTAGAACAATAGCCCACCAGGACTCTGGAGGTGGCCAATGAGAAATTAATAGGACTGACAATGGCCTATCGTTGGTAGTTGTTTGGGAAAGTGGGTGGAGTTGCATGCTATTTACACAGGGCAGTTGCCCTAGCTTTTTGTTCTTATTGAATCACTAATAATGGAGGGCTGATCACTAGGCTTGGGGTCAGACCATCCCATGGAACCTAGTATTTAACACATCCCTTGTTGCTGTTTTTATCCCTGATTCACTACTTTCACCCATCTTAGGAAGCAAAATTTCCCGGCTCAAGCTAGTAGTTTTTAGGGAGTTCTGAGCCAATGTACCTCTCATTCAACAAATTAATCACTGCCCATTAAAGTCCCACACTTATTGCTTCATCCATCTGCCTTGTCCTTAATGTGAAGAAACCCCCTGCTGCAGGGAAAGCAGAGGCAGTGTTTCTAATGTGTGGGCGCTGCTGCCAACTGAGATGCATGGGTGGGTAGGTAGGTTTGTTGTTGGTGGAGGGTATGGAGATTAACAGTCTTTGCTCCTCCCTTGGCTCCAGAGCTGCTTTGCCAGCAGCTGCTTTTCTTCAAGCCTCTAACATGGCAGATTGGCTGCCGAGGTAGTGGTGCCCTTTAGAGGTTAGCTATTGCTCAAGTGAATCTAATTCTGCAGGCTCCTTTGATAAACTGTGCAGAAGCCAAGCTGGTGGAACGACAGTTAATCTTCTGCTCCTCAAGCAGGGCCGGGCATTGGCAGGAATAACCACTACACCTCCGGGAGTGAGAGAGACAATAAAGAGAGAGTTAAAAACTGTGAAAAACACCAACCAGGTTATCCTTCATGAATTAGCAGAAGGGGGGGGGAATTAGGTAGAGACAGGCCACAAACGGTAACTGCAAACAGTAGCCAAATAAAACAAAAGTCCAGTGCCACCTTAAAGACTAACATTTATTTCAAAGTGAGCTTTCAAGAATCAACGCTCACTTCTTCAGATATGTATGGATATCATTATCAAACTGGGAATCTTTCTTGGGGAGAAGGGGTCATTACAGCAGAGGGTTAATTCCATCATGAATCCTTCAAGCATAGGGGAAAAGGAGGTTGGGGGGAAATTATTTATTATTCTTACTTCTCTTGGATTCTGGTTGAACTAGAAGAAGGAGCTGAACAATCATAAGGTCTACTGCGTACTGAGTCCCATTTTATTCCTGGGCTCACCCCCAGGAAAATGTTCTTCAGATTGCAGCCTTACTATCATTTTTCCTCTTTTTTTTTAACGGTTTATCATTTCCCATAATTTACTATCATTTTTTCTCTTGATGTTCCTGTGTGCATAAAAAAGAATCCGGAAAAAGAACCTGGATGTGGTTTCACAGAGGACTGCATTGAGAGTCCTTTTGTGTAATGTTTGATGTACATATGCAAACTGGTCACTGCTAAACCACCACATAATTTTTATACATACAAGTACATGGAAAATATATTTTCCCCAGTTGATGTGCATATCCATATGTATTTATTTATAGGGTCCTATCAATATAGGGTGCAGTGTGAAAGGTCAGCATGCCTGCCTTAAGGAGCTTGTACATAGGGAGAGACAACAAGGAGAAAAAGAGTGGTGGAGGCAGGGGGTACATGAGAAGAATGTGCTTCCATTCTAATTACTGAGGCTCACTTGCCATGCAAAAAGAATTTTGGCTCTATCATTCATACAATTTAATCAAGTTTGCTTTTCTGCAGTGTTTTATCAGGGTGCTTATACATATCAGGAAAGTGGAGGAGGGAGAAAGATACACAGGAATTGAAATCAGGGGCAAACTGTGTATCTGGAAGGACAGATCTGTGATAAAAAAGAAAAATGGAAGAGTTTTACAATGTGATTCTATACAGAGTCCTGAAATCAGGGGGCTTTCCTTGGAATAACTTTACATGAGACTGCACTGTTAATGCATCATCTCCACTTCCATTATAAGGCTGGCAATCCTAAACAAAGTGCACTCTTCTAATGTTGAGGGGTGTAACTCTCCTTACAGTTTCACTGTGGGTCATTTAGAACTCTAACATCCGGGGAAACATTAAGTAGAGCCAGTCTGGTGTAGTGGTTAAGTGTGCAGACTCTAATCTGGGAGAACAAGGTTTGATTCCCCACTCCTCCACTTGCACCTCCTGGATGACCTTGGGCAAGCCATAGTTCTGTCAGAGCTGTTCTTGAAAAAGAGCAGTTTCTGTCAGAGCTCTTTCAGCCCCACCTACCTCACAGGGTGTATGTTGTGGGGAGGGGAAGGGAAAGGAGTTTGTAAGCTGCTCTGAGACTCCAAGTGAAGGGCGGGGTATAAATCCAATCTCCTCCTCCTCCTTCTTCTATATTCCTTTGAAATGTATCAAGATGGGTAGCCATGGGTAGTAGTAGTAGTCAGAGGTCATTTCCGGGGGGGACGCGGGGGATCACAGTTCCCCCGGGTGAGGTGCGAGGGGGCGGGGCACACAATGAAGCCCCACCCCTGTTTCCGGCCACCCCGCTTCCAGCCCTCATTCAGCCAGGAGGAGGCAGGAGAAGAGGGAGGGTAAGTTTCTTCCTCCCTGCCTCTCCCCACCCCTGCCTGCCTGGGGCCAGGGAGGGCCTTGGCGGGGCTTCCTCGCACTTCCACTGGCCTTGCAGGTCCACCGCTGGGCCCCTGATGTCAGGGGGTGTGGCATATGCTAATGAGTTTCCCTAGCTCTTTTTCTACGAAACTACCCCTGGTAGTAGTAGTAGTAGTAGTAGTAGCAGAAGAAGAAGAAAAGAGCAAGAGTCCAGTAGCACCTTAAAGACTAACAAAATTTGTGTTGTGGCAGGGTATGAGTAGTGACTCAGGAACGCTCATATCGTGCCACAAATTTTGTTAAGTCTTTATGGTGCTACTGGACTCTTGCTCTTTTCTACTCCTTTGAAATGTAATGTCGGAGAAGAGTTTTAAGGATACCATGCATTGACAAAAAGACAAATAAGTGGGTTCTAGACCAAATCAAGCCTGACCTCTCCCTAGAAACTAAAATGGCAAAACTGAGGCTATTGTACTTTGGTCACATTATGAGAAGACAAGAGTCACTGGAAAAGACAATCATGCTAGGAAAAGTTGAAGGCAGCAGGAAAAGAGGAAGACCCAACATGAGGTAGATTGAGTCCATCAAGGAAACCCTGGCCCTCAGTTTGCAAGACCCAAGCAAGGCTGTTAATGACAGGACATTTTGGAGGACATTAATTCATAGGGTCACCATAAGTTGGAAGCAATTTGACAGCACTTAACACACACGCACACACATTCAGAAGAGAATTTTAGAAGCATCCCTACCTGTTTGGAAGTTTTTAGATGGATCAAATACTTCAGAGACAAGATGGACAAAACCTGATTGGCTTGCTTATGTTATTTACAATATGCTTTCATGAAGTGGGGCTTCTCTTGTAAGTGTGAGCTTTTTAAAAACGTGATTGCTCATTTTTGACAACTGATGGAAGGAGGGCATACATAAAACCAGCACTGTGTCAACTGAATTAGGTACTTCTGTGCTTTTGGACAGGAAGGATTTTAAATTTCTCACCTCTGTTTCAGTCTGAAACTCCTTCCTTGTGTGAATTAAACCCATGTTGTTGTTTTCAAACTGTACCATTTTCTATTTCCTTAAAGTAATTTTTTCCCTGTGAAATGTATGCATTTTAAATGGTATTTGGGCCTCAATAAATCAACATAATACAGTTGATGTACATTACAATGTACACTGTATGCATAAATACCATATAAGTTGCATGGGAAATCTGTTCAAGATACAAGCACAATACAAAAGGAATCTACAAATCCAATAATGAAAAGCAGAGAACCCAAACAGCTGAGAAAAATATAAAGGAGTATTAAAAAGAAACAAAATTGGAAACATTCTCATTTCTACTCTTGGATTTTCGCTTTTAAAGCCCTACACACCCTGAGACCAGCTTCCTGTTCAATTCACGCATTCACCGGTTGCATTCAGAAAATCAAGCCTGGCTCCATATGCCTTTGGGTCAAACTATGCAATACTTCTTTTGGCAAGTTGGGTCCGGATTCCCCAGGTTGGGGGAAAGGGCTTGGGTGGGGGAGGTGTCAGGAGCCTCTCCTCCCCCAAGCCACAGTTTCAAGTGGAATGAGGCTCCTGCTGATTTTTAAAATGACATTCTCCACAGCTGCTGTGCAGCTGCAGGGAACCTGGGACCAACTTGCCAAAAATGTATCAAATGCACTTTGGCCCCTACCCTGACCTGAATAGCTCGGGTTAGTTTGATCTCCTCAGATCTTGGAAGCTAAGCAGGGTTGTTTCTGGTTAGTATTTAGATGGGAGACCTCTGTGACGCAGAGGTAGGCAATGCGAGACCTCCAAGGAATACTAGGGCTGTGACGCAGAGGTAGGCAATGGGAAACTACTGCTGAATTCGTCTTGCCTTGAAAACCCTACAGGGTCACCGTACGTCAGCGGTGACTTGAAGGCGCTTTCCATCACCAGTTTGGCCCTCAGTTGTACCACATCAGGACAACCTTGCCAAAATACAGAGTCTTTCCCACTTTAGCTCCTAGTTGCTGGGATAACTGCCTACTGAGGTGAGGAAATATTTTGTTTTCACCCAACTTTTGCAAAAGTCATATTTGATTCCCCCCCCCCCCGGCAACCTTAGTGGCTCTACAGATTGTTTAATTTACTGCCATGAGACCTTATATGCTACCTGTTGATTTATTTATTTTTAAGCTGCTGGAACGGCCAACGTGGATTTGTTTCCTCTCATTGTTTGGATACTGCCCTTTGAGTCTTTTCATCATGACTATGGGGAGCCCAGATCTCTGCTTGATAATCAGTTTCTAACACATCAGAATGTAGAGCATCCCGGATGTTCTCTTCCTCCTCTTCAGCGTGCCTGCACAAGAACTTTCTGTATTCCACATAAAGCACATGAGAGAAACTGCTGCTCAAGGAGACACTAAACAGTTGTATGTACCCTCACCACCTTTTAACCTGTGGAAGTCATCACATCAGTGGTGGAAAACACACTATTGAGTCATATAATTTTAATTGTTAAACACATGGATGGAATAAGAGTCACAAAAGCTGAGTGGTCTCTAAAGCTCTTAAACAACACTGTACTTTTCAGAATGGGTATGAAAAACGTAACAACAATCTGCATTACATGGAGGGGTGTTGAGAGCCTCAGTTCCATTTAAGTCTTCAGGAAATCAAGCAGAGGGTCAAGGTCTGAATGTGTAATCCCAAACAGAGTTGAAAAAAATGATTACATTCAAGCCTAGGGTACAAAATCTGAATGAGAAGATCAAACTCCATGAACACATGAAGCTGGTTTTTGCTAAATCAGACCCTTAGTTCATCAAGGTCAGTATTGTCCACTCAGACTGGCAGGGTCTCTCCAGGGTCTCTAGAAGATGTCTTTCCTATCACTTTCTACGTCATCCTTTCACCTGGAAGATGCTGGGGACTGAACCTGGGACCTTCTGCTTACCAAGGAGCTGCTCTACCACTGAGTCATGGCTAGTGTCAAGAAACGTAAACCAAGGCACTCATGGTCATGTTTTGGGAAATCAGTTTGGTTTCAGCAAGGAAAGGGAAGAGAAGCCAAGGGCAGCCTGGGATAGGCCCCTACAAACTGTCAAGTTGTTCAGAGTGAGGAGACAACTTGCATAAGACTAGGCTTTATAGAGGCAGAACCACAGAAGTAATGTGATTGGCTCCTTTACTCATGTCCTGGAACCCAGTCAGATGATCCATACCCACAGAGTAACTGAAGCCCAGGAAGATACTATTATGGGCAGGCTGCGGCAGGCTCCATAGCAACCATAGGAAGGCAATGGCCCTGGACTGATAGGGAGTCCCAGTGTTGCAATGGCCCTGGACTGATAGGGAGTCCCACTGTCCCAGTGTTGAGTCCCACACTGGTGTCTTACAAAAGGAGAAGGGAACAAGTGGAGAGACTTCAGTCATGCTGACGCTGCTTGTGGACTCCATAACATGCTGTATGCTGCTCTCATTAAACCACATTCAGAAGAGCTTTCCAAGGAGGACAGAAGGTTGGACACACTTGGAAAGATTGCAAGCATAAAGGCCTGGAGGAATGCAGTGCAGTCACCCCTTCCCCCATCCTCACTACAGTGGCAAAGCTGGCATTACAGTCCTGTTCTTCTGCTGTAAATTAAAAGGACATGCAACACCACTACAGCTCAACGAAGTGGGTGGGGAAAAGATTTCACCCATGATTGTGCAAATCAATGTTGGTGTTTTTCTCCTTTGCTTCTGCCTACGGAGTCTGACAAGCACAGTGCGGCCTGACAGAAAAGCATTGGAATGGGAGATGACAATGATACTTGGGGGGGGGATACGAAGTAGAACAAGGCGGTGGGAGGAATGGGAGGAAAAGAAAACTGCTTGCCCAATTCCTCCGGGGGTTCGTTCACAAGCTGTTTACTAAATCTAACATCTCTCTCATGCTTGGCTGATTGGCATTATCTGTACTGTGTAGGCACCAGCTGGGCTGAGAGGGTTTTCCAGTCCCCCCCCCCGCCCCATATCTATATTCTTTTCAATGGTAACCAACCATCTTGCCTTTCAAGAGGTGTTCAAATTGGTAATGTACGAGAGCAGACAGCTTAGCAGGCCGGCCATTCGTATCCCTGTGAATCATCTTGCAATTTCTTAGATGGACAATTGCGCTTCATATATTTTAATATCCCCTTTGAAAGAAGAAATGAGTCAATTCATTCCTTCAAAGTTCCCTGTAATTTTGCAATGCTTGTTACTTATGTGGGAAATTGACTTGGGTGAAAAAGGTGAGAGCTGGATGAAGAACAACTTTTGTAGAACATGAAAGAGGCCAAGCAAACATGTAATGATTCACGTAGCTTGGGCTCTTGAGATTTTTTGAGGGCTTTTTCACATACACTGTGTCTGGTCCAACCAACTTTTCCACTGGTGAAAAAGGGAGGAGGGGGTCCTCTTTGGCCACCAGAAGGGCTATGATGGGGATAATGGATCTATAATGGCCCAGGCTAGCCTGATCTCATCAGATCTCAGAAGCTAAGCAGGGTCTGCCCTGGTCAGTAGTTGGATGGGAGACCACCAAGGAATGCCAGGCAATGGCAAACCACCTTTGTTCAGGACCTGCATTGAAAACCCAACGGGGTCACTATACAGCACTTTCCACCACCACATGGATAAAAGCCGTGTGGAATGGGGCCCTTAATAAAGAGGTGAAATGAGTGAAACTAAGCTAAAAAGATGACTGGATCCAGCCCATGGTATGCTGGCAGGAGGCAGTCCCCCTTTCTCAATCCCCTGCCGTCAATAATTTGAAGGGTGGGAGAAAGAATCAGGAATGGAATGGCATCGAAAGGAATTTCCCCCTTTGTGGTAATGATCACAGAGGTTTGAGGAAATTCCTAGAGTATCAATCAGAAATGACATCTCCTCCTAAAACTTCACCATTCCCAGACACCACCCCAAAGATCTTTCAGGATTTGTTAGTGTAAGGCTGGGAATCCTAGCAACAGTCCCTAATTAGTGTGTCAGGATTGAAACTTTATTCCTCCCCTTCAATGACATTTGAAGATAAGAAACTGGCAGTGCCATCCTATACAGTTACAACCTCCTAAACCCACTGAAGAAGGGTATAATTTAGGGCAGCACTGTAAACTGCAAAGCTGTTCAAAAACTTGATATGAGCAGCAATGCTGTGGCACTATTTTGTCAACTCAAACTTCAACAGAGGATGCAGACAAGAGACCTTAAGATCAGGGCCTCAAACACCCCCCTCCTCTCCCTTTAACATGCCTTCTGAAGAACTCGAAAGCTTGCACATTTTGGTGCTGTTTTGACTGGTCCTCATGAAAGTAATAACATGGCTTTTTGTTTTGAGATGTTGCTTTAGACCAACAAACATCTATGGGACAGAACATTAAACTTTCTCACATCTAGTGGAATGTAGGTCTCCATCCCCATGGCCTCCAGACCTGTACACCAATCACAGTGTGCTACTTCAGTAGAATGCAGCTCTAAGTGAACCAATCTTGGCACCTCATTTTAAAGAATAGCTTCCAGGTACCACAGACACAAGTGGACTCCAGTTGACCTGAAACCACATATTGAAATAGGAAATAAGAGGTATTCATAGAAAGTTGCTACAAGCTCTGTGTACAATAGCTGGTACTTAAGGCTGAAAGGAAACTGATTGCACTCGAGGAAGAGCCTAACTAATTTAGCCAGTCATTGGAAATCTGCATTTTCAAAGCTTTTGCAATACCCCTTACAGGAAGAGAATAAAAGAGGTAACTTTTTAAAATCCAGCCAGTCTGATTCTCCCTACATCTAATAAAACAAATTATTGCAAAGCAAGTCTGCCTTCTCTTTCTGCTAGCTCCAGGCTACAGCCCTCAGGCTAAGAGCCTCTGGGCCAGTTCGGGCTTTAAAAGGATACCTGCAAGAAAGGGGAGTGGCAGTGGTGCAGCTACGAGGCCATAGAGCAGCCAGCTGGGATTCCAATTCCCTCCACTCATTTTTACAGGATGGTTTTCAGGCTGTCAGGCTGAATGGGGGAGGGGTGTGCAGGCCAATTATGACTGACATGATGTCCAATGTGAACTTTGAACAAAAACAGTGAGGCCATCCAATGGGGGGGTTCAACTCATATGTCAATGAGCTGCTCAGTTATGTCAGTTGAAATGCCCATCACATTTCTGGTGATGTTTGCTACATTACATTAAAATTACTTGAAAGTCTAGCCTCCCTTCTTCCTTTGCCTCTTGTCCTATGTCAAAATTCAAGCTACAGGCATGGATAGATTGAGCCAATCAGAGAGCAAAGCAAGTTCTAGCTGGAATGGACCCATATCAATGGTAGCCATGAAAATTACACAGCCTGTACATTAAGGAACACCTGCCTGATTCACCTCCTTCTCTTGTTCTGTTTGAAACTGTCGGTATCATGCTAAGACGCCAACCAGGAATAAGAAGAAGTTGAGAAGCTGAGATCAAGGTGACGAGAGAGGAGGTCCTAGGATTGATGGACAAATTAAAAACTGACAAATCACTAGGCCCAGATGCCATATATCCAAAAGTTCTGAAATAACTCAAATGTAAACTTGTAATGTAATGTAATGTAATGTAAATGTAAACTGCGGTGGCTCAAGTGGTTAAGACGCTGAACTGCAGGCTGTGGAAGGTTGGTAGTTAAGCAGTTCGAGACCCGAGTTGTCGCATGACGGGATGAGCTCCCGTCTCTAGTTCCAGCTCCTGCCAACCTAGCAGTTCGAAAGCAAGAAATTGCAAGTAGATAAATAGGGACCACTTCGGTGGGAAGGTAACAACGTTCCGTGCGCCTTGGTGTTTAGTCATGCCAGCCACATGACCACGGAAACGTTTTCGGACAGCGCTGGCTCTTCGGCTTTGAAACGGAGATGAGCACCGCAACCCTAGAGTCAGATTTGACTGGCTTTCGAGCAAGGGAACTTTTACCTTTACCTTTAAACTTGTGTATCTCCTGACAAAAATGTGTACTCTATTACTAAAATCTCCCTTCATCCCTGAGGACTGGAAGGTAGCTAATGTAAGCCCCATCTTTAAAAAAGGTTCTAGAGGAGATCTGGGAAATTACAGGCCAGTCAGTCAAATGTCAATACCAGGTAATTTGGTGGAATCCATTATTAAAGATAGAATTGATAGGCACATTGATGAACAAAAACCATTGAGGAAGAATCTTGTAGATTAAAAACTGGTTAATAACAGGAAACAGAGAACAAGTATAAATGGTCGGTTTTCACAGGAGAAGGTGGTAAGCAGTGGGGTACTACAGGGCTTAGTATTAGGTTCGGTGCTTTTTAATTTGTTCATTCATGATTTGGAGTTGGGAGTAAGCAGTGAAGTGGCTAAGTTTGTGGATGACACTAAGTTGTTCAGGGCAGTGAGAACCAGGGAGGACTGTGAGGGGCTCCAGAGAGATCTGTCAAGGCTGGGTGAGTGGACCTCAGTGTGGCAAATGAGGTTCAATGAAAGAAAGGGCAAAGTAATGCACACTGGAGCCAAAAATCCTAATATAAATATACATTGATGGGGTCCAAACTGGTGGTAACTGACCAGGAGAGAGATTGTGGAGTTATAGATAACACACTCAGTGTGCGACTGCAATAAAAAAGGCAAATGCTATGCTGGGGATTATTAGGAAGGGGATTGAAAACAAATCAGACAGCATCATAATGCCCCTGTTTAAATCGATGGTGTAACCGAATTTGGAATATTATGTACAGTTCTGGTCACTGCACCTCAAAGAAGATATTATAGCATTGGAAAAAGTTCAGAAAAGGGTAACTAAAATGATTACAGAGATGAAATCTTCCCTATGAAGAAAGGTTAAAGAGGATAGGGCTCTTTAGCTTGGAGAAACAATTACTGAGGGCTGACATGATAGAGGTTTACAAAATTATGTATGGGATAGACAATGTAGAGAAAGAAGTACTTTTCGGTTTTCTCACAATGCAAAAACTCATGGGCATTCAATGAAATTAACGAGCAGTAGACTTAGAACTGATTAAAGGAAGTACTTCTTCACTCAAAGAGTAATTAACACATGGAATTCATTGCCACCAGAATTGATGGCAGGCTGGCAGCTACAAGCATGCACAATTTCAAGAGGGGACTGGATAAATATATGGATCAGAGGTCCATGAGTGGCTATTAGCCACAAGGCATAGATGGAACACTATGTCTGGGGCAGTGATGCTCTTTATTCTTGGTGCTGGGGGTGGGGGCAATGCAGTAGGAGGGCTTCTGGAGTTCTGGCCTCACTGCTGGACCTTCTGCTGGCACCAGGGTTTTGGCTACCATGTGACACAGAGTGTTGGGCTGGAAGGGCCATTGGCCTGATCCAACATGGCTTCTCTTATGTTCCTATGAGACCAAGAGTGACAAAAACGGGCAGGGTTTAGAAGTGGGGAGAGAGAAATGAAGGCATATCTTGAAAGGAAGAGAGCAAAATTAAGGAGGAGAAAATTGTGACAAAGAGGAAAAAAAAATTAAGACACTACAGCACACTAACAAGGAACATCTGGCTGAGCCAACAAAACTATGGAGTTGGGTGGAAGGAAAGGAAGAGGAAAACCTTAGACTGCTGGAAACAGCAACCTTGTTAGGAGGCTGCTGTCTGGCAGTGACTGTAGCAGCCGTGTGCTATGGTGGCTGGTGTTGCCTTGCTCCAGTGCTGGCTTAGTTGATGGGTTTACGAAGATAGACAAGTGTTTGCCTTCTTGTAAATTTTGCAGAAAGGTAGGGCAAGCAAAAAGCAGAGCGACTGCTGTTTACTCTGTGTGCCTTCCATACGCCCCTAGTGGCTGAGTGCTAAATTGCATTAGAAGTGTGTGTGTGTGTGAGTGAGAGAGAGAGAGAGAGAGAGAGAGAGAGAGAGAGAGAGAGAGAGAGAGAGAGAGAAATGTATTTTCCTCCCCAGCTGGCAGAACAATAGCAGGCATCCTCCTCTTTACAGCTGCAGGGTAGCTCAGTTACTACGGTCTCCTCGCGTTTCCCCTTCCCCTTTCCCCAGTCAGCCGGGGTTTAGGGATGGGGCTGTTCTTTTGAGGGTCGTTCTGTCAGCTACAGTGCAGCTGCCTCAGGGATTCCCTGTGCATCCTTATTACACCGTTGGTGTGACATCACTGTCCACGAACGGGAAGAGTTAGAAGGGCCTGACGTTCCAGGGGCTTCTCCTTTCCCAAGACCCTGGGCTGGTGGTTGCATCCAATGTGGTGGTTGGTTTTTTTTGAAGGCACGCTTCGGCGACTTAAAACATCCTGAACCATTGGATTATTATTCCTTTGAAGGTGGAGCAGAAATCCTCTGCTCAGCTGCTCATGACCTGGGGACTGGAGGATGTGGACCACGTCTTCACTGAAGAGGACTATCACACCCTGACAAGGATATAACGGGGCTGAATTGCCACCGAATTTCGGTGGCAATCTGGCGGCAAGCCGATTCAGATCAGAGAATCTGAATAGGCCTGCAGCAACCTGAAAGGTTTTCGGGGGTGCATTCAGTTCGTCCGAACCGAATGCACATCCCTAGTGCTGGGCTAGGCTGGGGAACTATTGAATTGCTTAAAGTCAGCCCAAAGAGTGACCAGTATTTACAGAATTCTCTCACAGTTGCCAATCGAGCTGCTCCAAACCAAAGGCCAGCCATTGCTTTCATTTCCAAGGACTTGCCAGATGGACCTCATTTCAGTGACATCCAGATTTCTGGGTTAAAAAAAGATGGCACGGCCATTGGGCTGGTTTTTCCCATGCTAGGAAAGCCTTTGCTGTTGTGTTCGGTTTTGTTCCACAGATGGGCATCGGGATTAGAGCCAATTTGGCTGTCAGGAATAGGGACAAGGAGGAGCCAAGTGTTCCCTTGAAGGGAGCCTACTGCACTGCATAACCTTTGCTTCACAACAGATGTTTCATGGCTGCCTCTAGTTACAGCAATTTTATTAAGCAAAAGATTTGCACCTCTCTCTTATCAACACAAGTGGTGTCAGTGGGGGGGGGGGACAAAATTCCACAAGGGAATTTCTGACACAGCTGGCTTCTTACCTTACTCCTCTCCAGATTTTGCTTTCCAGCTTCTTCAAGAATATAGAATGGTTTCTGAAATCCTCCTCTTCCAAAGGTCCCGCTGGATCACAGCAATTCCAAATTATGTGGCATTGTTTCTGAAATGGAACGGATGCATCAGGATTTCTCCATGGATCTGGGTTTGTTACAAATTGCACATGCACAATTTGCTACAGCATTCACTTCATACAATTAATTTGCATCCTTTTGTGTGAGAACATACTGCAACAAATGCAGTCTTAACATGGCTGTATGTGTTATTGTATTGCAATTATTTTTGTTTCGGGTTCTGTTGGCACACAGGAGCTCATGTGCTATAGCAATGAAACACCACACAGGAAAATGCCCTAGACTGAGTCAGACCGTTTGGATTGTCTACTCTGTGGCAGCAACTCTCTAAGTAGCAGACCGAAATCTTTCCCATCATCGACTACCTGGTCCTTTATCAACTAGAAGTGCTGGGGATTAAACCTGGGACCTGCTGCATGCAAAGTGGATGCTCTATGACTGATTTATAGCCCCAAAAAGAGCATTGAGAATCCAGGTTGCTTTTCTGGAGTCTTTCCCCCTAGGGTACATGTATGCATTTGAAGGGAATGAAGGCTACAGCAAACTCCACATGCTGCAGTTCTGGAATTAACTTTCACAGCAGCCATGCTGGATCAGAGCAGTTGTCCACTTATTGCAGCATCTTGGCCAATTCAAATGATCCAAGAAGGCCTACAAGCAGGGCAAGAAAGCTAAAGCCCATGACTGACGTTGCTGCCCCATCACTGGTATTCAAAGTGCTATTGCCTCTGAACATGGATGTAGCATTAATCATCATGGCTAATAGTAATTGGTGTATGGGGTGACCAACAGGCCCAGAGAATAGAGGATTTGTGGGTTGTCATTTGTTAGATTCTCTGGTTTGGTATGTCCAGGAACCTTTAATAAGTTAGCAGAGTGCACAAGGCTTACCACGCAGCAAATCTTCTCCAGCCTGTGTGTGTGTGCTGATAAGAACAAAGTTACACAGAGCCTCTTTTACTATTTCACACTAAGAAGAGTTCCTTATTATAGTGAACTCCATTCTAGACAATGTAGAGTAGAGATAGGTTTCTAATCTAGCCTGCCTAGCTAGATGGATAGGGATGCAGGGAAAGCATGTCCTACGTCCATGATGCCAAGATGGAGAAATCTGGCAATGTGTGCGAGAAAGGGATCAAAGATGGAAGGAAGGAAGTTCACCCTGAGATTAGCATTCTACACTTCAAAGGATAGCTTCAGAGAAACAGAAAGGAAAGGGTGATCAGGCCTGGCCTCTCTGTCACTCTGACTCTATGTTTAGTCCCCCTCTGAGGGCTGAGGCAGGAGACAGCGTAAAAGTCCTTGACTTTCAGAGTTTACCTCCATGCCATGAAAAACTTTCACTGCCCATTTCCACACATTAAGCCTCTATTCTCAAGGGACAGGGTCCAGGCCTGTTTGTAATCCTTGCGAATCTACAAGATCAATAGATAGATTTCACTTTGTAAATAGGTTATCAAACAGGGGGTTACTTCTGAATGGGACTGAAGTGGCCCGCTCAGTTTGAAAGAACCCTACAGAACTGCAATACGCTTCTTTGGGGTGAACATAACAAACACTATGTTTTAGCTAATGCAGTCGAGTGGAGTTGCCAACTTCCATGTGGGGCCTGGAGACGTCCCAGAATTACAGCTGATCTCCAAACAAGATAGATCAGTTTCCTTGGAGAAAATGGCTCCTTTGGAGGGCGGGCTCTAGAGCATCATACCCTGCTGAGGTCCCTCCCCTCCCCAAGCCATGCCCTTCCCAGGCTCCGCCCCTAAATCTCTAGGAATTTCACAACCCAGAGCTGGCAGCCCTACGAGCAGAGAGAAGTTTCTTGGTGTCAGTTCAGGCTGGGAAAACGGGATGTGTGTGTAGCTCTTGTTCTCCTGTACTGTGGTCCAGAACCAAACTGAGACCCCACATTGGGGCCAATTCCAGGTTTTCAGGGGCCCTGGACAGACAGTTCTCATGCCCCGCTCCCCTCTGTGCCTACCCCCAGGCACTCATGCCCCCCTTCCCTCTCACCTGCATGCCTCCCACCTGCTTGAGTGTGTGCGTCCCTTGTCTGTTCACAAGCCCTCCCGTGGCCCACACTCACAGCTGCCTGCAGTCCTTTCCCCAGTGGTGCCAAGCAGTAGTGCAGCAGGAGGCATGGGTGGTGGAGTGCTAGCAAATGAGTGGCAGGGGGGTGCCAGCAAGTGTGTGGTGAGGGGGTGCCAGGATCAATGGGCCCTGTCAGAAAACCTGGGCCCCAGGAGCTGCCCCACCTGAGGAAATGCTGATACCAGCCCTGCCCCATGCAGTGGCTATCTGGAAAGAAAAACAAAATGTGCAGGGGGGGGGAGGCATTATAGCCACAAAACTCCCAGTTAGGCTCTTGTTAGGCTCTGATTTAGAGGTCGAGGGCATAATGTTTTGGACCAGTTCCCAGGACACTTGAGTTCAAAGGACAAGCCACTATAGCTGAACGGAACTGAACCGCAGTCCACAATATTTCCATCTCTTATCCCATAGTCAAAGCGAGGAATGAGAGCCATTTAACACCTATTACAATACTCTTATCCAGAAGACACTTCTAGAAAACAAGGGGCTGCAGATTGATTCTTCCTGGGGAAAAGCCTTGCGTGGAGGAATTTTATAAGGTGTGAAGCTGTGCTAACAGTGTTGCAAGTGCTATACATCTAAATGAACAGATTCTAAAACCCTGCCAGCAATCGCAGAAACCGGCTGGAGTCCGGCAGTCAATGGCTCCTTCGTCGCTTCAGACTTAAGGAAGCCCGCGTTCACGTAAATGACTCTGGTGCTTCTTTTCCCTCTGTGTGCCAGAGAAGTTATAAATATGAAATATTTCCAAAGAGGGCTGCCTGCTAATATGATGGATACATGCAGGCGCTTTCTGAGTCAGAGGCTTTGCCACTGGGTAGCTGAACCACCTTCATCCCAACAAGATCTCTAGCCAGTGGAGATCAGCCTGGCCCCAACTGGATAGAAATCCCTTTTAACAGCTCAACAGATCGGCTCTGCCATTTGTCAAACTGATCTCTCTCTTCTGTTTTCTCACCTTGTCCCTTGCCCCCCTTCTCTTCCTTCCCCTCTCTTTGTATATCTTTGGTTTTTAAACCAGAGGGTGGAGCCTAGGTCTTATTTTCACATATCTACACACAGTGCTGCATACATTATGGACTTTAAATTATTTGAAATGTTTGGTGAGATAATTTTGACTGGAAAGTAGGATTACCAGTTTGGTGTAGTGGTTAAGAGTGCAGATTCTAATCTGGGAGAACCGGGTTTGATTTCCCCACTCCTTCAACTGCAGCTTCTGGTGTGACCTTGGGTCAGTTACAAGTTGTCTTGGAGCTCTTGTCTCAAGAGCAGTTCTCTCAGAGCTCTCTCAGCCCCACCTACCTCACAGGGTGTCTGTTGTGGGGAGAGGAAGGGAAGGAGATTGTAAACTGCTCTGTGACTCTGAGTGAAGGGTGGGGTGTAAATCCAATCTCTTCTTCTTCTTCCTGACCTCCACATAGGGCCTAGAGTTCTCATAGAATTACAGTTGAAGACAGAGATCAGTTCCCCTGAAGGGAAAGGCAGCTTTGGAGGGAGGACCTTACAACATCACATCCCCTTTGAGCTCCCTCCCCAAACTCTACCCTCAAATCTCGAGGAAGGCTGGGGTTGGCAGATCTCGTTGCCAACTCTGGATTAGGAAACTCCTGCAGATTTGGGGGTGGATTCTGGGGAGGACAGGGACCTCAGTGGGGTGTAATGTCAAGGAGTCCACTCTCCAGAGGAACTGATGATTGTAGTCTAGAAAGGAGCTGTGCTTCCGGGTATCCCCAGGTCCTACCTGGAGGCTTGCATCCCTAACGAAGGCATATAAAATGCAGCATGGAACAGGTCCACTTTAGCTGTTTCCTGGATCTTTTCCTTTTTTGTTGGAAAGAGCAAAATACACCAGAGAATTCATTCATATTCATAATAAATACAATTGAATTCCACAGAAAGAAACAGTGAAAGAGAGGTATATCAACAAATATTGCTGACCTGAAGTAAGGGACTAGGGTGATGTAAGTCAACTGTTGCCAGCCTTCTGCTATCTGAATGACACTAGTTTCTGAATTGAAATGAGGGGGACTCTTCAGTCTGATGCATGAAAATATTCACTTTCAGAGTGTGAGTGGGTCCCAGCTTTGGCCATCTGGAATCAATGATAATTTAAGAGAAACGCACTCTGGATTTGACTGACAAATTGTTCAGACTGAGGTGCCAGGCTCCAATGGGCAGCTGTGAAGGACCAAATGGCGCTCTATTGGCTCCTCATGTCACTTGATCCCCGCTAAATGGGTAGCTGTAATACTGTCTTGAGGCCACTGGATTTGGTGGATCCCTGTAGCAGCACTGAACAAGCCCAGCAGCTTTGTCCTCCAGCAAGCCAGCATGATGGTGCAAAGAATAAGTTGTCTGGAAGTTGCTGTTGGCGTCTGTTGATTAAGACTCATAAGAACAGAAGAGAAGCCATGTTGGATCAGGCCAATGGCCCATCCAGTCTGAGACTCTGTGTCACACAGTGGCCAAGACCCAGGTGCCATCACGAGGTCCACCAGTGGGGTCAGACTCCTGAGGCCTTACTGTGAGTATCCTCTCTTGAAGAACGTAAGAAACACCCTGCTCAGACTAATGTCAGACCAGCATCCTGCTTCTTGTAAGCAATCCAGTGAGAGGCTTAGGTCCCATGCAAACAGACAGCTGAACATGGCAAGTTTATTTATTTTAAACATTTATTAGCTGCCTTTCTGCCTTATAGAGTGGCTTTTTTTTCTTGCTGTCAAACTGCAACTGATGTATGGTGATCCCCAGGGGTCATTTCGTAGAAAAAGAGCTAGGGGGACTCATTAGCATAACTCATTAGCATATGCCACACCCCCTGACATCACCGGAAGTGTGTTCTCCCCACAGCCGGTGGCGACCTCCAGCGGGCACCAGCAGGGAGCTCCAGGCCCCGCCCTCCCGCACCTCACCCTGGGGGATGGCGTCCCCCCGCGTCCCCCCCCAAATGACCCCTGCGGATTGTAACTGTAAACTAGGAAGGTCAGACTTGTATATAAAAATATGTCTAGCCATTTCCTTTTGGTTTCACTTTCCCAGCTCTCATAATCATTCAGGTCGGAAGGTGTCCAATATGCTACTGGGGAAGAGCAGAGGGCAAGTACAAGTAACCCCAGAAAGAGTGAAGCGGCTGGGCCAAAGCCGAAAGGACGCTCAGTTGTGGATGTGTCTGATGGTGAAAGGAAAGTCCGATGCTGCAAAGAACAATACTGCATAGGAACCTGGAATATAAGATCTATGAATCAAGGTAAGCTTGACGTGGTAGTGAAGCGGCTGGGCCAAAGCCGAAAGGACGCTCAGTTGTGGATGTGTCTGATGGTGAAAGGAAAGTCCGATGCTGCAAAGAACAATACTGCATAGGAACCTGGAATATAAGATCTATGAATCAAGGTAAGCTTGACATGGTCAAAAATGAGATGGCAAGACTGA
>NW_015166421.1:917024-933740 GCF_001447785.1 Gekko japonicus
GCGAGAGTTGGACTATAAGGAAGGCCGAGCGCCGAAGAATAGATTCTTTTGAACTATGGTGCTGGAGAAGACTCTTGAGAGTCCCTTGGACTGCAAGGAGATCAAATCAGTCAATCCTAAAAGAAATCAACCCTGACTGTTCCCTGGAAGGCAAGATAATGAAACTGAAGCTCAAATACTTTGGCCACCAAATGAGAAGGGAGCACTCACTGGAGAAGGCCCTGATGTTGGGAAAGATTGAAGGTCAAAGAAGAAGGGGACGGCAAAGGATGAGATGGTTAGAAAGTGTCATAGATGCAACGAACATAAAATTGAACAAACTTCAGAGGACGGTGGAAGACAGGAAGGCCTGGCGCGATCTGGTCCATGGGGTCACGAAGAGTCAGACTCAACTGTGCGACTGAACAACAACAACAACCCATCCAAATACTGACCAGGGCTAGTGTTGCCAATTCTGGAAAGGGGACTTCCGAGAGATTTGGGGGTTGGAGCCTAGGGAAGCATGTTCAGCCCAAGGCAATACAGACAATATTAAACCCAGAGCTAGATCCAGATATAATGGGTAGGTGTCTGGCTGCCTAAGGTTGCCAGATCTGGGTTGGGGACTTCCCAGAGATTTGGGGGTTGGAGCCCAGGGAGGGTTGGAGCCTAGGGAGGGACCTCATGGAGTGTAATGCCATAGATTTCACCTTCCAAAATAGCCCTTTTCTCCTGGGGAACTGATCTCTTTCACCTGGAGACCACTTGTAATACTGGGAGATCTCCAGCCATAACCTGAAAACTCCACCAAAGTTCATTGTGAAAAAATGGTTCTATTACAGTTACAGTCCACATACATTACTTCTTCTTTTATTCCTTTATTTTCCTTCATGCAGTACTACTGCTGCTGCTTCCAAATAACTTCCAAACAACAACAGATTTCCTAGGTAAGTGTTCTGTTTCCCCCAGTGCTTCATCAGGTTGCTTTTTTATACATGGAGCTGTTTTACAAATAAATTATAATATAGTTACAATTCATATTCATTCACAATAGCAATAGTTCCTAGGTGCAGTGACCAATAGTAGAAATCAAATGAAGCTAGAGCCCAAAAATCCACACCTCAATGGTATACCATATAGAGGGCTGGAAGCTTATTTGATGGACTCCACAAAAAGCCTAGGAATTCTTCTGAAAATCAGATCAAAATAGTTGCCAAAAAAGCTCCCCCCCCTAATACATACTCTCTTCTAGACTCAGTCGATGTCATCATGCTTATCTACATTTCCGCAACTTTGAGGGGCGGACTACTGCAATGCATTCTCTGTGGGGCTGTTTTTGAAAACAATCTGGAAATTTCAGTTGATACAGCTGTTCATCTGCTAACTGGAACATCTAGGTTTGATCACATCGCATGTACCTGAGAACAGGTTCATTGGTTACCTACATATTTTTATTTTGGGGTTCCATACTTTGGGGTTCCATTCACAGTGCTGCTTCTTACTTTTGAAGCTTTTCATGAAATGGCATTCATATAATTAAAGGTCTCTCAGTGCAACCATCAGCACCATTCTAAGCCCACTGACGCTAGCACAGCGGGCGGGTGTTACTCTTTTTAAGATTGCACTGTGTGTCTCCACATCAATCAATGAACCAACTTTAATCTTCCCAGCAGTTTCTCCTGTCTTTTCCTCTGCCCAATGTAATTAGGTTGGATTCCACACAAAATTTTACACACATATATGAAGAAAAAATAAAATATTTCTAAAAGCAGCTGTGAACATTTTTCTAATGATTTTGGGGGCAGTTTTTAAAGATTCAGATATCGCGATCGGAACTGGGTTCATCACTTGTTTTTTTCCTGTAGGAGCAGAATGCCCAAGGTGATATCTTCTCCCCCATTTGTGTACATTTACAAGGGAAATTGGGTTTGCCTTGATTCCAGTTAAGGACTGTTGGCCCTCTGAGGTCCTGCCGCAATTAGCCGTAAATAGCTGTGAATAAGGTACGTTGAGGGACATGCATAATGACTAACCTTCCATAGGCCTATTAAAAATTCAGCAGCTCCCTATTACTTCACTTAGTTATATTAATCTAAGTTTTCCAAGTGCTTGAGGGAAGAGGGGCAAATCAAAGCTCCTGGCTCCATTTTTAAGCAGGCGGTGTAACCGTTTCCTTTCTGGTTTTCTTAGGCAAGCTTTGCACTGGGCTGAGTTTCCATATCAAAACCATGTGGGGCTTTAAAAGAAAGGAAGCCATGCAGAGACCTAGTGCCAGCTGCCCATTTACAACCCGTTTGCTCCAGCAGAAGTGATCAGCTGAGCTTCCCACGCACATAACTCAGGGCTGGAAGGCGGGAGCGGAACAAAGGCACAGCTCATCTTCCTAGCTATCTAGCTGGTCAGAGTCATCTCGCAAAGAGACGGAAGTTTCTACTGTAAGCTACCCTCAGAAGAACAGCAAACCCCAAACCAACAGAAAACGTTCTGATTGCCAAAAGCTTTCCCCTTCTTCCGCCTGATCAGGTCTCACCTCCAGGGGATTTCAGCAAGCGACTAAATCAGGCATCTGACAAATTAGGAGCAGCTCTGCCAGCTGAGCAGCTTTTCCCTTAGCTTCACTTTAGGCATTCACTTACTTTGTGGCTACAATGCATGTGTACCAGACCCCCACGAATCTTTGCAAGGTCTTTGTTTATATAGCTGGCTTGTATCATTCTGTTCCCTCCTCTTCTTCTGTCAATCAAGGCTGTTTGCACTTCCTTTTTGTCAGCACATCCCATGCCTCTAGAGGCTATTTGTGTCTGCAAGCTGCTATGGAGGCTTTGCCAGTAAAAGGCTAGAAACATCAGCAATCGCCCAGCAACGATACTCATTTTTGTTTTGTTTTGCTATCAACAGTTTCTTTCCAAAAACCAAAGTGCATCGTAAGCAAGGCAATCTTTTTTTACAGCTTGCTCGCCCAGAAGACCAACATCCTGTGCCCCAACACAAACCATTGTAAGTAAAGAACAAACAATAACATACCACGTGGATCAGAAGCCATCCTGACGTGCCATCCTCAGACAGGGAAACACTGTAGGTGAGCTCACCCATGCTAGCAACACTCACAGTGGTCTGCAACATGGTGCCATGGCAACTGCTGGCACCTTTCCTGGACCCCACCAAGTTTTTAGAAAGTGGGCAGGGCCAAGTGGGATTTTGCCAAGCAGGGCTTCTAATTGGATGTTGGAGCTCTGATGGGCTGGGCAGATTTTTCTGAGCTGCTTCAGCAGCCCCTGCCATCACAGCACTGCATGCCTGAAGGTATATGCAAGAAAAAATGTTTTAAGCCATTTGCTAATTTTAAAAGGTATACTGTTAAGCAGAGCTTCTGCCAGAAATGTTCAGAAGTTACTATTAGAGGTATGCATAACCTCACTCCCTGACATTTTGTGGTTGGCTACACCTCTTGAGGCAGCCATTTTGTAGTTGTGCCCACCACCCTGGGTCAGACTTCTAAAGGTACCCACAGGCTAAAAAAATGTTGGGGATTCCTGATGTATACAAATACCCCAATTGCAAGAAAAAAAAGCAGGTCCACAGAACAACAGCAACAAAGCAAGGGACTCCTTCTGTGCAATCCTCTGAGTGACTCCTGTTTAAGCCCACTGATCTCTATGGTTTAGACTGGAGTTAATCTGCAGAGGATTGCAGTTCCTCTGTTTCATAGCCTCCAATTTCTTAACTCAATTCTCTTTCTTAATTGCCTCTTTCTGCTCCAACTGATTCTCCTGTAAAGGATGCAACAATCTTCCTTGTTGCTCCTTTGAGAATTCCTTCCCGTGCCTTTAATCTTTTTCTTGCTTTATTAGGGCCACTCTGCTTCTCTAGATATCTCTTGTGTCGGCAGATGAATCTTTGCTCATCATGGCCATCCCCATGTGAGGGAAGGACCTACCTCTCTGTTTTTGCTTATCTTTTAAAAATGTGGGCATTCCACCAGGCCCTTCAGCATGTTTTACTTCACTTACTTTTGCTCCCATCTTAAAAAATAAATGAGCAAACATAAACATATGAACCTGTACCTCCTCTGCTTCTTCCTACTCCTCTTCACTGAAATCTCTGTTTGCAATTTTGATCAGACTGAATCTAATGAGACCAAAGTCTTACCTGGTCAAACAGGACCGCTGAAAGAAGGAAAGGGTCCAGTCGCTGATGGGCATAGTCTGAGTTCCAGACCTGTTCCAAAATAATTTGGTGTGAGTTTTTGTTTTGTTTTTGTCATGACAGTTTGAGATAAAAGCCATGATGGCTGAACCCTTTCTGCCTGCTATATGAATCTTATTTGATCTTTCTTCCAGGGCCAGCTCGCTCACTAGGCGAACCAGGCATTCGCCTAGAGCGCGCCGGCCCTTAGAGGCGCCAAACTGCACACCCCCGCCAAAAGCCTTGCATCTCCCTGACTGGGTGACCACTGCCACCTCCGCCTCTTTGGCCAGCTAACTTCTCCCTGCCTGCCCCCTCGGCTTCCCAGCGGAGTGCTTCTCCTTCTCCTCTTCCTCACAGCTGGGGACTGGCCGGGGACTGGCAGCTGCAGCAGCAGCAGGGCAAGGGGAGCGATGGCTTGTGAGTGCCCTGACGGTCAGTCTCTTCTCCAGGCGCCCTAATGAGGGGTGCCAAACTGCACCCGCCCCCCCACCAAAAGCCCTCCCCGCCAAAAGCTGCCGCCTCCTCTTTAGCCGGCTAACTTCTCCCTGCCTGCCCCCTTGGCTTCCAAGCAGAGCGCTTCTCCTCCTCCTCCTCTTCCTCATGGCCAGGGACTGGCAGCTGTAGCAGGAGCAGCAGCAGCAGGGCCAGGGGAGTGACAGCTTGTGAGTGCACTGCCGGTCAGCCTCTTCTCTGGGGTGGGCGCCCTGACGAGGGGGGAGCCCAGCGACTCTCCTCACGCCCTCCTTGCGCAATTTCAAACTTTGTGTTCTTCATTCTTCCTAAAATGCATTTATTTTTGAAAATTGGTGGGTGCACGGGGGGGGAGGGGAGGGATCCTCACCTAGGGTGCAAAATAAGCTGGGGGCGGCCCTGCTTTCTTCATACACAGTAAGTGGGGAAAAGTCACTATGGGGGGGGGAAGTAGAATTCTAATTGGCTTATAATGTGTCTAGAGCTGGCCCGGGACTGTGTTTTCTCACATGCTTGTTGCATGATTGCCTGCCTATAAGAAGAAGAGAAGCGGATATTAGATTTATACCCCACCCTTTACTACTCAAAGGAGTCTCAGAATGGTTTACAATCTCCTCTCCCTTCCCCTCCCCACAACAGACACCCTGTGAGGTAGATGGGGCTGAGAGAGCTCTTTTGAGAACTGCTCTTGAGAGAACAGCTCTGAAAGAATTTTTGACTGACCCAAGGTCACGCCAACAGCTGCATGTGGAGGAGTCGGGAATCAAACCTGGTTCTCACAGATTAGAGTTTGCGCTCCTTGTCACTCTTGTTCCTCTTACTGCCACCACCCCAAGTTACAAAACTCAGCTTAGCACATTACCAGTGCCTTGGGAACCCTAGTAAGGCTGCCTTCAAGCAAGTACAAAGGGCAGAGCTTTCCAATTACTTTAGCCCCCCCCTCCCCCATGCATGCATGTTCTTAGTATGTAAGAGTTGTCATTGTGTGTTTGTAGGATCTGAATCACAGTCAGCTTTCTGAAAGAGGAAAGAGATTAAAATAAAGCACATACTAAAGATTAAAATAAAGCACATACTGCAATGGAGTACTTAGAGCCATGGCCAGACCACGCCAACCCTGCAGTCTGACCACAAAGCCCAGGTCTCCCACCCCATAGGTTTTTTTTAAGAAAACCCACACAGGCCTGTAGCTACAGTGGTGCCCATCAGGGCCTGCCCCCCCCCCAAACTTACCACCAATGCCCCCTGACACCTGGCTGGTTTCAGGAAGGGCAGGAGCAGGGCTATTCACCTAGGGTGTGTGTTCTGGGCTGCTCCCTGACTTATTTAAAGGCCCCCTGAATAAAAAAATCCTGGCTACAGGCCTGAACCCACAAGACATCCAGCCATCTCTTGCCATCTGATCTCATTTGCCAGCATTTCACAAGCCTGAAATCCAACGTTACATTTGTCCTTGTAAACAACATTTAGCATCACGATTTCAATCCCTGCAGGCTAACCGCTTCATTCCATTCAGTTTCCCAAAGACTTCCCTTGGCCCTAGACATTTGTACTTTCTTTACAACTTTCTTTCTTACGGGGTAGAAGCAGTAAATACCCCTATCTTCAAAGAGCATGTACATATTAAGGCCAAGCGAAGGTGTGCAAAAAGGACCCATTATTTTGAAAAAGGGAAGGAAGGAGGGGAGGATAAAGGAAGCGAATATGGGCCTCAGCTTCGGCCTGTATTGGGGCTGTGCTATTGATCAGGGGGGATTCTCTGTAGCTCTCTTGAAAAGGATACTGAGCAGGGAGCGAAAGACCATTATTGACAAAAGAAAAGGCCTGCCAGAAACCCCAGGCAGGGAGGATGTAGCTCAGATCAGTACAGGGGAGAGCTTCTGCCATCCATCAAGAGAAGCCGTGCACAGGTGACCTGCCGATCACCTCACACCATTGTGCTTTGCAGAAGGCAGCCTGTATTGGAGGCACCCCTGTGGGCTATGAAAGCATTCTCAGACACCTGCGAGTTTGCCCTTTACTGCTAGAAGCCCAGGCTGTTAAATATCATGCTCTTTGGGGGCTGCAATTTGCTCCTGTCTAAGCCCCCTCCCTCTTCCTGCAGCTTCAGCTGTCACCCCCCCCATCACAAGGGACCAATTCTGGACATACAGCAAAAGTCAAGATTGGGTTTATGAAAGAAGAGAAGGGCAAGGAAGATTGATTGGACCAGCAAGCACTGACAAGCGGTGGTGATGATGAGAATGTGAGGGACCGGGCAGGAAAGAGTGAAAAGGATAATGGTGTTTATAATTTGGACTAAGCTGAAAGGGTGGGGTGGGGGGGTGATTTATGAAAATGTGTTGAAGATGTTTGCAAAAAACCACTTCCTGAAAGTGGGACGGAAAGGGCAATGCATGAAGCTGCTTTATACTAGCTCTCTACATGCAACCCTGTAACACATTGACAGAATGCATGTAGAGTGAAAGCATAGGGGAGCATACAGGCCCAGCCTGCTCTGCCACATGTTCACCAGTAGGGTTGCCAACCTCCAGGTGGGGCCTGGAGATCTCCCAGAATTACAACTGTTTTACAGGTGACAGAGATCAGTTCCCCTGGGGAGAAAATTAGCTGCTTTGGAGGGTAGACTTTATGGCAGTATGTCACATTGAGATCCTGTCCTCCCCCAAACACCTAACTGCCAGGCTCCATCCCCCAAATTTCCAGGTATTTCCCATCCAAGAGTTGACAACCCTATTCATCGATGGATGAGAACAGTGCCTATGCATGGGGGCAGTGCCCACACAAATGCTCCTTCCTTATGTTCAGGGATTCTGTTTGGACTAAGCTGAAAGGGTGGGGTGGGGGGGTGATTTATGAAAATGTGTTGAAGATGTTTGCAAAAAACCACTTCCTGAAAGTGGGACGGAAAGGGCAATGCATGAAGCTGCTTTATACTAGCTCTCTACATGCAACCCTGTAACACATTGACAGAATGCATGTAGAGTGAAAGCATAGGGGAGCATACAGGCCCAGCCTGCTCTGCCACATGTTCACCAGTAGGGTTGCCAACCTCCAGGTGGGGCCTGGAGATCTCCCAGAATTACAACTGTTTTACAGGTGACAGAGATCAATTTCCCTGGGGGGAAAATTAGCTGCTTTGGAGGGTAGACTTTATGGCAGTATCTCACATTGAGATCCTGTCCTCCCCCAAACACCTAACTGCCAGGCTCCATCCCCAAAATTTCCAGGTATTTCCCAACCAAGAGTTGACAACCCTATTCATCGATGGATGAGAACAGTGCCTATGCATGGGGGCAGTGCCCACACAAATGCTCCTTCCTTATGTTCAGGGATTCTGCCTTCCAAACGTTGCTGATCATGGAAACTTATGTTTCCATATGTAGAAGAAGAAGAGATTGGATTTATACCCCACCCTTCACTACCCAAAGGAGTCTCAGAGCAGTTTACAATCTCCTTTCCCTTCCCCTCCCCACAACAGACACCCTGTGTAAAGTGGGTACCTGCCCCTAGGTGGCGGGGGCACCCTCCTCCTTGTGAGGTAGAGGCATCAACGGCGGTGGTGGCGGCAATGGCGGTGGAGCAGTTCCTGGCGACCCAGAGGAGACCCAGTGGAGCGACGTCGACGTGCGGCGCGGCGGAGCCACTAAGGACATTAGCCAGAGCCGCAGCTGACACAGAGCTACGCGCCAGAACGAGGCCTGCTGAAGGAAGCTACCCAGAAAATGACCAGCTCCAGAAAAAAGGGCACCAGAAGGACGCCGATACCCGAAGCCGCTAGAAGAAGCCAAAAAAACAAGAAGCCCTGGGTGCTGGTAGGCAGACACCACCCATCAACAATGTGGCCCTAGTTAGGGAATTTGGAATATGTATGTAAACCGCTCAAAGACCTGCCAAAAAAAGTTAGAACGGTATATAAATTGAGCGGTATATAAATTGAATGTATAAATAAATAAATAAAATAAATAAAATATGTTTCCATATGTAGAAGAAGAAGAGATTGGATTTATACCCCACCCTTCACTACCCAAAGGAGTCTCAGAGCAGTTTACAATCTCCTTTCCCTTCCCCTCCCCACAACAGACACCCTGTGTGGTAGGTGGGGCTGAGAGAGATCCTTTAAGAACTGCTTGAGAGAGAACAGCTCTGAGAGAGCCATGACTGACCCAAGGTCACGCCAGCAGCTGCATGTGGAGGAGTGGGGAATCAGACCCGGTTCTCCCAGATTAGAGTCTGTGCTCCTAACCACTATGCCAAACTGGCTGTCCTAACCACTACACCAAACTGGTAGGACCCATCTTGATCAGCTGGCAACCATTAGGGGGATACATTTTGCACCAAACATGCTACCTATGCCAAATTCTTTAAACTATGTGAAACTATACATTTTAAAATCTATTTCTCTAGTACATTTTTATCTGTCCTCCAAGGAGCTCAGAGCTTCATTTGTCCTCACAAGAACCCTGTGAAGTAGGTTAGGCCAAGAGAAGGGGAATGACCCGAGGTCACCCAGCAAGTTTCATGGCAGTATGGGGATTTGGACCCAGCTATCACAGACCCTAAGCCGAAATGCTAGTTGCTGTACCAGAATAGGCGCTGACCTGGATGGTGCAGGCTAGCCCAATTTTATCAGCTCTTAAAAGCTAAGCAGAGTCGGCCCTGGTTAGTATTTGAATGGGAGACCACCAAGGAAATCCAAGGTGACTAGGCAGAGGAAGGCAATGGCAAACCACCTCTCTTAGTCTCTCGCCTCGAAAACCCTACAGAATAAGTTGGTTGCAACCTGATGGTACTTTAGACACACAAAAATATTTATTTATTTATTTATTGGATTCATACCCCACCCTCCCCACCAAAGCAGGCTCAGGGTGGCTTACGTAAAAATGTTAAAACAGTTTAAAAACACATAAAATCTAAAGTGCAAAGAATACATATATGTACCACACAGGCTCTCAGTGTAGCATTTCCTGTGATTCGTCAGACCATTTCTACAGTGGTAAAATTCCCCACATTGACATTTTAAAAGCTGAACGTTATGTGAGATTTTCTGCAGTAGATTTTTCCCTACCAGGTCCAAACCCGAAGTTTTCCCCTTGTTATCCCGCGCTTTTAGAACTCACTAAAAGTGGGGATTCTGAAAACGTGGGTAAGAAGGAGAAAACGTTGGGTTTGCGCCCAGTGAGGAGAACTCTACTGTGGAAAATCTCACATAACGTTCAGTTTTTAAAATTTCACATAATGTGCAGTTTTAAAAAGGACAATGCGGGGAATTTCACTACTGTGGAAATGGTCCCAACGTCCCTTTCCACTGATGCACGATCATGTGGAAATGGTCCCAACGTCCCTTTCCACCGATGCACTGTTGTTCATGCAAGGTTTACCTCTCTGATTATTCAGTTCTTCTATGAAAGCCCCCTTTATGATAGTTGGCTTTCACCGATGGTCTCTGGTATATTCCCTGTTTTCTGTTCATTTGTCTGTCAGCAAAAACCATCTTGACTTAGTGAGGCTTGTGGTTTGTGTAACTCTGCAGAGAGATGAATTTTTCCCTTCCTCTGTAAATGGAATGTTGTGGTCCTGCGGTAAATAATAGAAGATGTGGGAAGTGGTATGAGGTTGCCTTGGTGATGTATGTGTAACCCTGTGGGTTTGGCCCTCCATTGGAGCTGGGGGGGTATTTTGCCCCTTTGGGGGAGCCATAGGAAAGGGTACAGGAAAATGGCAGTCCTAAGGGGAAAAGGAGTTCTGAGAAGAAAAGAGAGGGATTTCTGAGGAGAAAAAAGGAGACAGAAGCCATCTGGGTCTAAGGGCAGAGAAGAGAGTGATCTGAGAGGAAGCCTCAAGAGAGCTGCATCCGCCAGAGATCTGCAGCAACACAAAAGCCTGAACAGCAGCAGCCGCAGCAGCCGCAGCAACCACAGCACAGCCAGCCAAGCAATGGCAGGCAGAATGGGAAGACAATTTCAGAAGGCAAAGAGTAAAAAACTCTAATCAGTTTTTTCCGTTCCAACCTTAAATTGTGTTGTCTGAGTGTGAGTTTGTATATGTGTGTCCTGCTTTCATTCCCTATCTTACTTTGTTGAATTAAACCTGACTTCTATTTTAAGTTTTACTTCAGTTTGGCTATCGGTGATTGGGAGGGTCTGGGAGCTGTGTTTGAATTTTCTCTTCTTTATTTGCCTACTGGCTGTCCTGTTAGGAAGTGGAGGCCGGTAGGCTGGAGGCGCCGCTGCTTTCTTTTTCCTCGTCAGACACCCTCCCCCTCAACAAACCCAAGTCCCATAATTTCTTCCCTCAACTTGGGGTTACATATGTATATCAGTCCCAGTATCTGAATCACAGTTGGACCACTGGTGTAACTATTCTTATGTGCTTTAGGACGATGTCCGAAAATATTACAGTGCACTTACATTAATATGCTATGGTGTGATTATGGAAGGGGGGGTTGGATTTATATCCCGCCTTTCACTCACAATAGTCTCAGAGCAGCTTACAATCTCCTTCGCTTCCTCTCCCCACATTAGACTCCCTGTGAGGTGGGTGGGACTTAGAGAGCTCTGAGAGAGCTGCTGTTGAGAGAAAAGCTCTGAGAGAACTGTGGCTTGCCCAAGGTCACCCAGCCTCTGCATATGGAGGAGTGGGGAATCAAGTCCGCACTCTTAACCACTAGACCAAACTAGTTCTATTATTATGGCAGTGACTATGGCAAAATTCAAAATAAAGATGAAAACAAAGGAATATTTCAAGAAGAAGACCCAGTGACTGCTAAGAATGGGGGGCAGTTTTGGCAACCATGATACAAAATTGAACAGCCCTATCCAAAACTAAGGATGCTGTGAATTTTGCAGCAAACGACAGTCAAACTTACTGTGTTCAGCTATGAGAAGTGGATGTGAGCTTATCTCTGGCTTGTTCAGTATCCAGTGATTTGAATTCCTTCTGAACAGGTTTGCAGTTTGCATCAGCTTCTGTCAGAACTGCATGCAGAAAAACGCTGCCAGTCCAAACAGATCAGGAGTCATTAACGTCACTTAGATGAACACTGAATGTCAGGATTTTTTAAAAACACAGCATTTATTTATGACTGTTCTATTTGATTTGTGACTGATATAACTGTTTATTTAAACAGTTGCCTGCAGAGTGGAGCAGCAAGGAGAGGAGATATGTGAGAGCACACATGCACGAAAAGCCTATAGCACTGGACTGGACTATTATGAAGAGATAGCTGAAGTAACCTGCTAAACAGACACAAATAAATTAGCACAGAGACAAACTCTGTTGAAACATCAGCTCTCTCTGGCTGGTGAACAGGACATGAGCGGAGCCAGAGTATGTTTGAGCATCCTGTTGTTTGAACTTGCTGCCGATGAAAGACCCATTTCATGCATAAGAAATATCAGTTTCTGGATTTTTCAGTTGCTTCTTCATCTTTTTCTGCATTCTTAAAGCAACTGTTTCCCGCTTTGCAAGCCTACAGTATGGGTGAGGATCAAAAGTGCATATATGAAAAGCCATCTCTGTCTGCTACTATAAAATTCCTCCAATGGCCAAATATTTGGGGCCCGCTCCCGGATCCAGAGAGGGCTTAATGAACTGAGCCCGATCTCAGCTCCAGAATCTGAGAATTAATAATATAGAAAAGCACCTCTGGTAGGGTTGCCAGCTTCAAGTTTGGGATTTGGGGGTGGAGCCTGGGGAGAAGAGGACCTGAGCAGAGTATAATGGCATACAGCTCTGGGTTGGGAAATACCTGGAGATTTTAAGAGTAAAGCCTGAGGAGGGAGAGGTTTGGGGAGGTGGGGGACTTTAATGCAGTATAATGCCATAAGAGTCCACCTTCCAAAGCAACCATTTTCTCCAGGCGAACTGGTCTCTGTAGCCTGGAGATCAGTTGTAATCCCACGAGATCTCCAGCCACTGCCTAAGGGTTGGCAACCCTACATACAGTCCATCATCCAATGCAGCCATTTTCTCCAGAACGGATTTGCATAGTCTGGAGATCAGTTGTAACTCCAGGAGACCTCCGGGCTCCAGATGAATATTGTTAACCTGGGCATGTATGGAGTGCCTTTCTGTCACCACTGAGCAACTGCAGCCTGACCTCATATACTTTCAGTGAAGGAAAATGTTGTGTATTCACTCCATCTAAAACCATGTTAATCTTGAGACCTCAGCCGGATTCTAATCTGGAACAACATCATTGGCTGAAGCATAATCTGCAACCAATGAAATGTAAGAGTCTGTGCTGGAGGGAAGACAAATGATTGGGTGTTATCTCTGTAACCTGATTGGATGTTAACTATGTGAGGGCGTGGCTACCCCAGCCCGGGAGAGGAAGGAGCTATGCTCCACTCTTGTTTTTGTGTGTGTGGTCATGTCGTCTGATGCTGTGTGATCTTTGGAAGTTCTCGTTCTCAATAAAGCTGATTCACTGTGTTACTTACTTCGTTGTTGAGTTGCATACTTAACAGAGAAATACTTTGTAGCTGCCCATTCTAGAATTGTCCACCCACTAATTGTCATGCTGCTGCACTACTTCCTGATGAGGTGAGGCACTTTCTGCTCTAGAAACCAGCGGTCTTCCTCCTCCACTTGAAGCCAGCGCAGTCTGAGAGGCCCACTCCCCTTGACTCTTAAAGTGAAAGCTTGTACCAGAATAAAACTTTGTTGGGCTCAAACTTTGTTCCATTTCACTGCATTGTTCTCCAATCTTGTAATGTGGCTTATAGTTGGTCCAGGGCTCTTTTTGTACAGGGGCTACTGTAAGCTCTTGGAGGAGTGGCTACATTAGGGGTGTGTCGCCTAATATGCAAAGGAGTTCCTGCTACAAGAAGAGCCCTGGTGTACTGTTGATTCTATGTATTGTCCTTAATGCTTTGGGTTTTTAAAGTCATAATCTACCTGGAGTCTCATGGAGAAAGGCAGATAATAAATGACGTCAATAAATAAGCAAACAAAATAAAATATTGAGATGGAGGAGGGGATGAAGTTTAAATTGTCTTGTAAAATATAGTGCTCTCTGGGGACCTCAGAATCAAAAGGCTGGATGTCAATCAAAGTATATACAGTCCTTGTCTTTGTGGGCAGGAGCAGGATTGGAGCTCTGATGGTTATGTGCATTTATGGCTTTTTTCCATACTGTTGGAAGCCAGGATTCCTGATTGTGTGAAGAACCTTATGGTAGGGGAGGGATTGGGGCTCAGTGGTAAAGCATCTGCTTGGTATGCAGAAGGTCCCATGTTCAGGTCCCACCATCTGCATTTAAAAGGATCAGATAGTAGGTGACATAAAATACCTCTACCTGGGACCTGGGAGAGCTGCTGCCAGTCAGAGTAAACAATACTGAACCTAATGGACCAATGGTCTGATTCAGTCTGATCTGGTCTGATTCAGTAGAAGGCAGTTTCATGTGTTCATGTGTACTTACACATTCTACATACGTCTGTGTGGTATAGAGGTCAGAGTGACAAACTACTATCTGGGAGACCCAAGTTTGAATCCCCACTCTGCTGTAGGTGGGCAACCTTGGACCAGTCACGCGCTCTCAGACAAACCTATCTCAGTGGGTTATTGTCAGAATAAGATTGAGGAGAGGAGAGCAACGTAAGCTGCTTTGGGTCCCACTGGGGAGAAAGGCAGGAATAAATGAAGTAAAGGAATGCTAATGAAATGCACAGACTAGGGGAAGACCTCTGGTTTTGGCGACTCACAGCTCTGATGTGAGCGACCCGTAATCGTGCCGATGGGGAGGGGGCCTGAGCTGGTCTTGGGGGCCCCCTGACCCCTTGAAGGGGGGGTCATAGGCCTGGGGCATGAGAGGTGCCTCTCCCAAGGTGGAAGCCAAAGGATCAAGGCACTTCTTTGTCCCGTTAGGTCCCTGTGGCACGGAGCCAGCAATGGCATTTAGAGGCGCACACCAGCCAGAGTGTACAAGTGATCTGAAGCAAGAACCTCTCTGTCTACCTAAACACAAGTAAAGATGTGAGTGAATTCACGACTCATCAAACATTCGTTAGCAACCAAGCCATACTGAAGTCCCAAAATAAGTGGAAGGGGGAGAGGAAACCTGAGCCCGAAAAGACTGAGTTAAGCGAGGGGCAGAAAGGACGGCTTGGAAAAAAGTGAAACTTAATTGAAAATGGTGTTAACTAGTGAAAAAGCGATAGATCATCAGACCCTTAGAGACTATTTGAACTTTTCTCTTACTGTAAACAATTAATCAGCGTGCACAAAGAATGGCGGCGAAAACTAAACCTTCAATGGGAACTACCAGCATTTCTTTTCCGGCATCAACCCGGAAACAACCATAGACTTCTCCAAACGACTGCTGCAGACCTACGCCACCTACTGGATCAGAAGACCAATTCCAATGTGGAGATTGCAAAAGGAACTTAAAGAAACCCTAGCGAGAACAGTTTCTGTTCACCAAGCAATAATATTCCTGATGCAGCAAGCACAAAGCGAATGGTCCTGAGAAAGCAGAAAATGACAAAAAGGCAGGAGAAGAAAGAGAAAAGGAAAGTCTTGAAATCAACTTGAACTACATGGCAGAACCCCTTGATTGTGATGATAATTAATTTGGACTTTGATAAAAAATTAGGAGGAAAGAAATAAGCAAAATAGATTGATCTTATCAGTCTCACTCTTATCTTTAATGCATATGTTAAGGGGAATGTTACACCATAACCAATCATGTCAGAGATCGTTTGCTGTTTAACTTGATTTTCTTTTGCTATTAATATTTCTCACATTGTACGTTTTGCAGAACTAGAGATGATTCAACTATCTGAAATTACTGTCACCAAGATCCTTGTTACTCTTAGGTTGTTCCCCTTCCCCGACCCTGTAGAGTTCTAGTTTTAGAAAAGCAATAAAAATGTTTTTTAAAAAACAAAACAGACTCAGGGGTGGAAACTAGTCAGAGGGTCTAAAATACTGATTTCTCTGACCAAAATTCCAAAAAAACCCTGACCAAATACTGACCAAAAACTTACAAATTACTGAACAATTTAATGACAGCCTACTGATAAGCTAGTGTTTTAAATGTAAAACTAGGAGTTCATTAATATGATTATTTGGCCTCCATCCCCATAGCCATCCCTATAGTTAGATGTGACCCAGATTAAAGGATTGAACACCTTTTTATTGATTTTTTTTAAGAACAGAGGACAATGTTTTCATTATTGTACAAAATTTAAGGCAAAAAAGATTCCCTTTTAAAAATAATCACATACTGCAGATAATAAAACAGCAAAACAGCAAAAACACATTAAAAACCAAACATAAAGTAATAATTATGACAACAAAACAAAATTACTGTAAGGTAAGACTTGTCTTTGCTTGTAGTTTATCTTTGGTTTTTTGATGAAAAAAGAACCGGCCAGCAGCCTGCCATCCCTGGTGGAGGCCGTGTCGGGCTGGGCATTGGAACACCCTAGATCGATTGTCCTACATGATTTCAATGTCCATGTGGATGATGTGGCCTCCACTCAGGAAATAGACCTAGTGTCATCCATGGTGGTGCTGGGACTCTCCCAATATGTAATGACTCCCACTCACCGGGCCAGACACATGCTCAATCTGATCTTCGCGGCAGGGGTCACAGTGAACCAGGTCACTGCCTCAGCAGTGCCATGGTCGGACCATCATGCCCTGAAGGCCCATCTGAATGTTTCACCTCAACCCTGTTTGGGCGGCGAGCAGATTTCAGCTTGCCCATGAAGCCAAATGGACCCTATGTGGCTTCAAATGGCTCTGCGGGATCCGAAGCCCCCTGGCAGCTTGTTATATGAGCTTGCGGAGGATTGGCACAGCTGACTCTTGGCAGCCATCAATGAGATCTCTCCCTGATGCCCTCTGCACCCTCATTCTAGGCTGGCTCCTTGGTTTACCCAGGAGTTGTGGCTGATGAAGCGAAGGCTAAGAAGGCTAGAGAGACAGTAGCGGTGCACCTGCGATGAAGTCACAAGAATATCTTATAGGACATTTATGAGATCCTATGAGATGGCAGTCAGAGTATTATGCAGCCACGATTGCGTCTGTGAGCTCATGCCCAGCCCAATTATTTAGAATAATTCG
>NW_015166421.1:934342-945976 GCF_001447785.1 Gekko japonicus
CGAATGGTCCTGAGAAAGCAGAAAATGACAAAAATGCAGAGGAAGAAAGAGAAAAGGAAAGTCTTGACATCAACCTGAACATCATGGCAGAATCTTTCGATTTTGATAAAATTTAATTTGGACTTCGATAAAAAATTAGGAGGAAAGAAATAAGCAAAATAGATTGATCTTGTTAGTCTCATCACTACTTATATTGTATATGTAAAAGCGGATTTTACACTGTGATGACCCCTTATATGGGGCGGACTGGTTTCCCTTTCAAAGTGTTCTTTATTTTGTTCTACTAGGGTATATCCGGCTGCCACCAGGAAATTTAAGGCTTTCCAAACCTTTATACTTTACTTTTGCTATTACTGGGTAGGTAGGTCGAGTTTAAGGCTCATGAGGATCTATGTGATCCTAAGGAAGTATTTATTTCAGAGTTGGCATACTTGAATAAAGAAGATTTATTGAAATATTTCATAAATAAAAGGGTAGAACAATGTAACCAGTAATGTGAAAATTTTCAACAATTGCTTGGTGTCTCACACAAGATCTGCTCCCTTACTGACAGGGATCTTTAAGGTAACTTTGTAACACTTTAACTCAAGGTCTTATAAGTTCACTGTTTCTCTCCAAGTTATCAGGACATACAGCCTTTCCTATAATTTGTCTTCAATTTAAACTTTCATTTACTTTTTCTTATTCTCTCTAACTTCCTTCATACACAGAACTTAACTCTTATATCACACACAAGACTGCTTCTCTCACAGACTTCAGAACGAACTCACTTAACAACTGTCTTCATCAACTGTCAAACCTGTAACTGTCGTTCCTGACAGGCACACATATTCATCCACTCAGAACCACTTCCAACCCCCCCCTCTGTCAATCACCAATCACACCACACTTGTCTATCACAGCCACGCAACCAATTTTTTAAAGAGACACACACACATATAAAACAAGGAATCATTACATACACAATAATCAATCATGTCAGAGATTGTTTGCTGTTCAACTTGTTTTTCTTTTGTTATCAATAATTCTCACATTTTACTATTCACAGAATTAGAGATGTTTCAACTATCTTAAAATACTGTAACTAAGATCCTTGTTACTCTATATTTTAGGTGGTTCCCTTTCCCTGACCCTGTAGAGCTGTAGTTTGTGTAGAGAGCCAGTTTGGTGTAGTGGTTAAGTTCATGGACTCTAATCTGGGAGAACCGGGTTTGATTGGCCACTTCTTCACTTGCACCTGGCTGGATGACCTTGGGCAAGCTGTAGTTCTGATAAGGAGCTGTTCTTGAAAAAGTTTAGAAAATAAATTAAAAAATGTTTTTTTAAAAAAAAGAAATGCACAGACTGGAGATGGAGAATGCTGCATTGATCGTGCTTCTTCCTCTTCTGTTGCGTGTTCTTATAATTTCTGAAAAGGGCTAATATTCTATGTCAACCAGGTTTCAGCTTGAAGAAGAGAAATTAAAGGAACATAAATGAGGCCAATCCATCCCATTGGCAACTGGATAGGAACTTTCCCAAGGCTGACTAAATGAGAGTTGGAGTATGTTCGTGGGAGGATGCCAAGAGATGAGACTGGGAATCAGTACATTTATTACAGCCTTAATGCAGCTAAAGAAGTCATCAAGCTGTGCGAGGGAAGTATATTATTTAGCTTCTTGCTTAAACAACTAGCAAAACTAATAACCGTTTGGAATGAGGGCTCCCTTAAAGCAGTGGCCTCCATCCTTAAAATGTTTTACAAATGGGCATCTGGGATTTGGTATAAGTTCTTTCCTATTGGCAAGTAAGACACTTCATTTCTCAGGGTCTCAGTTTCCCAGATTGGTCAAATCATAATATCTGCCACATGAGGATACTGTTAGCACTGGTGATCAATCTGCGATCAAGGAGATGCTGATCTGGACCTGGGGAGAAAAACACAGAGTGAAGGATCAGAGACTAAACAAGTGTGTATGTTTAGAGGGGATAGGGGATTCTAAAATTTTCCTAATTTGAATTTGCTTGAGAAAAAAAAACACCTTTAATGTTCATAATGGGAATTTTGCATTGTTTTCAGTAGGAGTCTAACTTTATCATGGGTAATAATACCCATAGAATTATTCTTCTTTGGAGCCGTGGGCTCTGCTTGCTGAAAATGTATACTACAAGGCACTTATCAATCTTCTACCCCTCTGGGATTTATTATGGGTACATCCGAGGAGCTGGTGAGATAATCCGAAAGATGCAAAGCCTCATGTGATCCTGTTTTAAACTGCTGGACACCACCACACCCTGCAGCAGTGAACCCCACAAGTTAATTACTCATGAAGTGAAATAAGTAGTATATTCCCTATCCTGAATCTAGTAAATAACCTCCACGTTCTAGAATTATATCATGGACTCAGCTTCTCAATTCCAGTTGTATGGATTTCCATTTGACCATGGGATTCTTGTTAGTCCAAAATTATTACCCTCAATTATTTATTTATTTATTTATTTATTGAACTTTTACCCCACCCTCCCCGCCAAGGCAGGCTCAGGGTGGCTTCCACAAAACTGCTAAACAGTATACATTTTACAATTGATAAAATGAAGTAAATGATTTAAAACACAGACAAATCAATTTAAAACATCACTTTGATGGCGATAAAAATAAAGTGCAATTTAAGGACACATTCAGCGGTGCCGCCGCGCTTAGTCATGTTGGATCGGAGTTCACACAGGGCGCTAATGGAATGGCTGCCTAAAAAGCTCTGTTTTCATGGCCCTGCGAACCCACAGGGCCCTGATCTAGGCAGGAAGCTCGTTCCAATAAGACAGAACTACAAACGAAAAAGCCCTGGTCCTAGTTGCCATCAAACTGACTTCCTTTGGGCCAGGGAGGTCCAGGCGGTTTTGGGATCCTGATCACAGTGCTCTCTGGGGAACATGCAGGGAAAGGCGGTCCCTCAGGTAGGCCGGTCCCTGACCATAAAGGGCTTTAAAGGTCAAAACCAGCACCTTGAAATGAATCCAGAATGCTATTGGCAGCCAGTGCAGAGTCTTAATCACAGGCTGGATGTGCTCCCATCTGGGGAGACCCATCAGCAGCCTGGCTGCCACATTCTGTACCAGCTGCAGCTTCAGGAGTTGCACCAAGGGCAGCCCCATGTAGAGAGCATTGCAGTAGTCCCACCTCAAGGTGACCATAGCATGGATCACTGCAGCCAGATCATTGCGTTCAAGGAAGGGAACCAACTGCCTAATCAGCTGAAGATGGTAAAAGGCTGCCTTGGCAGCGGCTGCTACCTGGGCCTCCATTGTTAAGGAAGCATCCAGGAGCACTCCCAAGCTCCTGACTCTCAGAGCTGGCACCAACGGCTCCCCACCGAAGGCCAGGAGTGGGATCCCTACCCCCGTACCGCTCCGATTCAGGCACAGGACCTCCGTCTTCATCGGATTCAATTTCAATCGACTCAGTCTAAGCCATCCAGCCACGTCTTGCAACGCCCGGTCCAGATCTTCCGGGGTAGAGTCAGACTGACCGCCCAACATCAATTAGCTCTGTACTCCTGGGAGGTGACAATACCAGTATACCACAGGAACTCCTTTCTTTAGCATTCCCCTTATAAAGCAGCCTTTGTACCTATGGAAAAGTGTAAGAGTTCACCCATTGTTTGAGAATGGCTGTGTCGTCCCCCCCCCCCATTTCTTATATTGAAACAAGAGTCTTTGGTTCGTAATTCAGCAATCTCTCTCTGCCCAATGATTGGCAATGTTTGAAAAGCAGTGTTTCTAATTACAGAGACAGGACCAAAATGGGTGATATTGTAATGTGCCTGTATAGATCTATGGTACAGCCTCATTTGGAATACTGTGTACAGTTCTGATCGCTGTATCTCAAAAAGGACATTGCAGAGCTGGAAAAAGTACAGAGAAGGGCAACCAAGATGATTAGGGGTTTGGAGCACCTTCCCTAGGAGGAAAGGCTGAAGAGTCTGGGACTTTTCAGTTTAGAAAAAAGATGACTAATGGAGGACATGGTAAAAGTTTATAACATTATTCATGGGTTGGAAGAAGAAGAAGAAGACGAGTTTGGATTTATACCCCACCCTTCACTACCCAAAGGTGTCTCAGAGCGGCTTACAAACTCCTTTCCTTCCCCTCCCCACAACAGACACCCTGTGAGGTAGGTGGGGCTGAGAGAGCTCTGACAGAAACTGCTCTTTTTCAAGAACAGCTCTTATCAGAATTATGGCTTGCCCAAGGTCATCCAGCCAGGTGCAAGTGGAGGAGTGGGGAATCAAACCCAGTTCTCCCAGATTAGAGTCCGCACACTTAACCACTACACCAAACTGGAGAGCGTTGTCAAACATAATTTTTTCTCCCTCTCCCAAAATATTAGAACTTGAGGGCATCCAATGAAGCTGATGGGCAGTAGATTCAGGATAGACAAAAGAAAATACTACTTTACACAGAGTGATTAAAATGTGAAATTCGCTGCCAGAGGATGTAGTGATGGCCAAAGGAGTAAACACCTTTAAAAGGGGATTAGACAGTTTCATAGAGGATAAGTCTATTGATGGCTACTAGCCATGGTGACTGAGGAGAACCTCCATATTCAGAAGCACTAAGCCTCTGAATCCCAGAGCCAGGAGGCAACATCAGGGGAAGGCCTTGGCCTCTCTGCCCTTTTTGTGGCCCTCCAGAGGAACTGGTTGGCCACTGTGTGAGACAATATGCTGGACTAGATGGACCATTGGTCTGATCCAGTAGGACTCTTATGTTCTTAACCAGCATGTGTATACTTTGTTCATGTGTTTAAAGTGTGCTCACAACTTGGGTACCATGAGTAGGTAGGGGCAAGGGTAGTGTGCTTATTTCAAGACACATAGACCGATTTCACACAACAGCTGCGCCACGGTCATGCCTCCCTTTGCCCTGCTTCTATTGGTCAATTTCCCACTGGAAGCCATCTGGGCCACATTTTTCCCCACAACTTCGCCCGATTTTCCCCGCAGTTTCGTTATCCTGTTTTTTTAGTATCTCGAGACCGCAGGGAAAATTGGGCAAAGCTGTGGGTCAAAATGCGGCCGTGCGGCTTTGAGTGGGAAATTGACCAATAGAAGTGGGGCAAAGGGAGGCATGACCATGGTGCAGCTCTTGTGTGTAATCGTTCCTAATGTCACCTATTGAGGGCTGGTGTTTTACCTTGACAAGCGATGTAAACATCTCTTTCTACCCGAAGCCACACCAACCAAAATCCCACAGGACTGCTCTGAACTAGCGGTAGCCGTCCTCTTTAAATGAGGCCAGGAAAGAATGTGAGATTTCTGATGCCACGGTCATTATTACTGCACATTTCTTTAAATATTTACAAATCCATTTATCATGAAGTTTAAGGACTCTGCTTTCATAATGATTCAATAAATATAAACTAAAAAATATAAAGAACCCCACTGCCAGAATCCCAAGGGCAGAAATAACATTACGATGCTAATATGGTCTGTTGGAAGCTGCAGTAATCCAGATTACCATAGATAACCGTCTCCCAGAAACTAATTTGACTTTTATTGTGCTGCTAAATGAAATTATTACATGAGCTATAGATTATTGAGCCCTGTGGCAATGGAGGATGGCAAAGCACTGAAATGATTTTTTAAAAAATATACTTTCTTCATATTGGCGCCAAGGTTTATGGAACAGTTTGCACTTTAGGAGTGAATAACGGATGCTCTATCACTTAGCCTTAGTACAGCAAGTAAATAATTATTACTAGACCAAGCAGCAAGAAATCCCTGTCCTGGGGAGAGACACAGTATGGAAAACATGTTGCTCATTACTCGAATTTCTCTGTCAAAGGCAGACACCATGAAGCACCACTATAGTACAACTTAGACAAAGTGGGCTGTAGGAACCAAACGAGGTGTCCAGTTTACCTGCCCAGGACAGAGAATTACCAGTCCTCGGTCCTATTTTCCTGCCCCTGAGGAACTGAGGAGTGGGATTTAAAAAATGCTCACCATCTAGTGAGAGCCAGTTTGGTGTAGCAGTTAGGAGCGCGGACTCATATCGGGGAGAACCAGGTTTGATTCCCCATTTCTCCACGTGCAGCTGCTGGTGTGACCTTGGGTCAGTTACAAGTTCATTCATAGCTGTTCTCTCAAAAGCAGTTCTCAAAAGACCTCTCTCAGCCCCACCTACCTCACAGAGTGTCTGTTGTGGGGAGGGGAAGGGAAAGGAGATTGTAAGCTGCTCTGAGACTTCTTTGGGTAGTGAACAATGGGGTATAAATCCAATCTCTTCTTCTTCTACTACTCTAGGAATTTCTCCTAAGACCATAGTCCAAAGACCATAGAGATTGGAGAGGCAGCCTAGAATGTCTCCAGGAAGTGACATCACAAATTCCACCCTCCCCAGGCACATCCCCCAGATCTCCCAGCATTTGCCAAGGCAATGTTGGGAACCCCAAATCATGTAGCAACATGGACCTCAGCCATCCCAAGCCCAAGATGGAAGCAATAAAATATCTAATAAAGATAAAAGTGATTTGGATGCACAGACCTAACAGCAGAAATCACTGTACCCTTCTTTTCTCAATCAGACTCTGGGAATGTTAATATTGACCTGGCCAATCAGGGAGCCTGTCTTATGCTTCACCTTGCTTTCATGTTGCAAAAGAGTACCAAATATTGCCACTTTTGCAGCGCTTCTCTGATTGGCTAAGGACCACCAGATTTGACCCACATGCTGTTAGGGTTGCTACCATATCTTGAAAACCTGCAGGTAAATTTTGTTGTATCTAAGTAAATTTTTTCTGTATGCTTTTTTATTTGCAGCCTGGTTCCTAATATTCACTGTTACATTTTAAAATATTTGTTTATATTTTTGTCAGTAGTTTCAACTTGCTTTATGTTGTTGGTTTTGTAGATTTGTTTGTGTTCTATACATACGTTTTATGGTTTTGATATGTAATTGATACAGGATTCATACCTGCGATTCATGTCATTCATGTTCTACAAATAGATATGAAAAATGCATAAATTTTATGGGAAAATTCAATGCAACAAAACCAAAATGGTGCAAAAAGATGGAATCACTGTTTCCATTCCCAAAAGGCAGGAGCAAAACTGAAATGGGAATGTTTGGGTTGAAGCAACAGGAATGAAACATATCCCATCATCCCAGGAACCTCAGAAGGAAGGAAGGAAGGAAGGAAGGAAGGAAGGAAGGAAGGAAGGAAGGAAGGAAGGAAGGAAGGAAGGCTGAGTTGGTAGTCATCATTCAGCATAGTTTTGCATTGATGGTCAGAAATGAAGAAGAAACATCAGGAAATCTGGTTCTGATAAGCTCTTTCAGTCTTCCCCCAAGGCTCAGTCTATAGTTATTTTAAAATGCTATAAAATTACTGAACCACTTACGCCTCCATGTAAAGGTTGTGATGTACAGAAATTGTCTATAGGTGGCACTGTAGCATTCTTCCCTTGAAAGCAGGAAGGGCGAACCCACACTCTTCTTGCATTCCCAATGGCAGAATTGTAACTCTGCAGAGAAATTTGGACAAACCATTGTGGGAGATGGTCAGAAAAGACAACCCATATGAGAGAACCATTGCATCCTCTAAAAATGTGGTAGGAATTATTTTAACCAATATGGGCTGTAATTACTGTTGGCAGTCCAACACTGGCAACTGGCAGGAGACTTAATGGGGGTGGCTTCACTGGTGATGACTTAGGTGACAAGCTGACATCACTTCCCACAGTGACTGCATAACATAGGGGTGACACTATTCCTCCCAAACTCTATGGGTTAACATGCATTATGCAGCATGTCACAGCAGCACTAAATGTGTCTATTGGAGCTGGGCTCTTGGAGACTTCCTCACTGCAGTATCCTAAACTCCACATGGCCCCAGGACTGAAGCACAGCTTGTACTGCGTGGACGCTCTTATCCTATCCTGGGCATGGCATTGTGCCACCATTTCTTTTCCTTGGTAATCCACTTCTGTATCAGAACCAAGAACTCCTCCTACTTGTGCACATGGGCTAGAAATTTGAACATATTCCATATAGTTCTTATGATGGTACATACTCATACCTGGAAACTAAGCTAAAGAGTGTGACTGGATGTATGTAAATTAATGAGGAAATTCAGATATGGTCACATGTTGCAATGATCATAGACAAGGAAACGAGGATGTAAGGGGAAAAGGGGGGGGTACCAAACCAGATGGAATGAAAGTTTACCTTAAATTAACCCCCCCCCCCAATCTCATGCCAGCTCTGAGGATCTCTGCATTTTCAATCATCTGCACACCCCAAAGGAGTCCTCTGGCCAAATGCATCTTTAATGGCAGGAGTCAAGAGCATCTCTTTGCTCAGCGTCGGAGTTGTCTTTGGCCCTCCCTGAAAGCCAGTGCTCGAAACTGTACAGAGGGGAATGAGTTTGGTTTGGAGTCGGCTGGCATTCATGTGAAACAAATGCATCACTTTGTAACCACAACAGCAATGTACTTTTCAAAATAGCCCTGGGCAAGATTTTCAAGAAAAATTAAACCCAGTGCTCCGCAAAGCTGCAGTCTGGCAGGCAGCTTTTTGATTCTGTGCCTGTACAACAGCTTTGTCTTATGGAGGAGAGGAAGACGTGAAACCTTCAAAGAGACCCAACCTCTTTCCCCCTTCCCCGTTTGCATCACGGATGCTTGCCCACAAACTGGTGATGCATTAATTGGTTCTGGTTTTGACTGACACTCTTCAGTAGCCCATTGGGGACGCTTGCTTTGAATAAGCTAAAAAGGTTATCTTGAACAGAAGAAACAGGTTTCCCCTCCACTACGTGAGTCAACAACTGCTGACTTCTGTGTGATCTCGCATTGGGAGATGTGGGCAGTCTTAAGCTTTGAACTGTCTGTGACTAAAGAAAGTTGTTGTTGTTCAGTCGCACAGTCGAGTCCGACTCTTCGCAACCCCATGGACCACATCACGCCAGGCCCTCTGGTCTTCTGCCATTCTCCGGAGTTTGCTTAATTTCATCCTCATTGCATCGATAACACTGTCTAACCATCTCATCCTTTGCCGTCCCCTTCTTCTTTGACCTTCAATCTTTCCCAGCATCAGGGTCTTCTCCAGTGAGTGCTCCCTTCTCATTTGGTGGCCAAAGTATTTGAGCTTCAGCATCAGTATCTGGCCTTCCAGGGAACAGTCAGGGTTGATTTCTTTTAGGATTGACTGAAAGTAGAGTACCACAAAGAAAGTAGAGTACCACAAAGTTCCACAACATGTACAAGAACCAGCACAACCTCTGCAGCCAGTCTCAAGAATGAATTATTGAGTGCCAACCTAAGCAGAATTATCCCCTGCTGAGCCCATTGAAGTCAGTGGGCCAAATTTTTCAGTACTTGGCCAGCCATGGCCCCAGTTCTTCGCTTTCCTACCTCCTATGACCTCCTCCCATGCCGCTTTCCCTCCCTTATCCATTTAGCTGCCCTTGAACCTAAGTCTGCATGATGAAGCTTTCAGGTCAGTTGACAAAGCTGAATCAATAAGAGGTAGTCTCTTAAGAGTCTTTCCCAGGTCTTCTAATCAATGCTCCCTCTAAGCTGTGGAGTTTTGTGAGCAAAAATTCTACTTTGTGAGCTATTGGCATTAAGGTTGTGAGCGAGCGATTTGGCTACTGCATCAATTAGTTTGCTCTGGAGCCATCCTTCCTGAGTGAAGAAAAAAATCTGTAAGCCGGAGACTAAATAACTGTGAGCTAGCTCACACCAACTCAGCTTAGTGGGACCACTGCTTCTAACTGGAGAAGGTATTAATTGAATGGGTGACCCAGTATATGCACAGAATGGGTGCTGCTCATGAGATATAGAGAAGAGAGAAGAGAAGAGATTGGATTTATACCCCACCCTTCACTACCCAAAGGTGTCTCAGAGTGGCTTACAAACTCCTTTCCTTTCCCCTCCCCACAACAGACACCCTGTGAGGTAGGTGGGGCTGAGAGAGCTCTGACAGAAACTGCTCTTTTTCAAGAACAGCTGTGCCAGAACTACGGCTTGCCCAAGGTCATCCAGCAGGTGCAAGTGGAAGAGTGGGGAATCAAACCCGGTTCTCCCAGATTAGAGTCCGCGCACTTAACCACTACACCAAACTGGCTCTCAGATATGGCACCTCTCTTCTTGTGTTTCTCCAGGGGGAATAGCAGGATCGATCAGAAGTGGCATGAAGAAGTCACCTCCATTAACGGCAGCAGATGCTGAAGAATTTCAGAGATCTGAAGGGCACCCGTCTACTTTCCTAAGATCTAGAAGACACCTTTTTGTTTTATATTGGGGGGGTCTTTGCATACAACCACTTAACTGCAGAGTCAATGCTTATTGATTTTTCAGAAGTAGCAAGCAAACATCACATCTTTCCTTAAGGTTGGTCTTGATTGCATTTTCCAAGCACTTAGAGAGCAATTATCATACACCTGATAAAAAGTGATATTTTCCTCGTATACTGTTCATTCATTGCTATGGTGATTGTTTCATAGAACATGGTTGCTCATCTCTTAAAACCAGATATTGGATATATTGGTGCTGTAATTAGTGCTAAGTGGCATTGTAATTGTAAATGTTCTTTTATTCTTTTATGGTTACTGATTTATTATGTTTTTGTATGCTCCCTGGGGGTCCATTAGGCTTTGTAGTGGGACAAAAATACAAAACAGGGTTGCCATTTGTCATGAGGCAGCAGGAAAACTTCCAGCCTCCACCAGTGAGCAATGGGGGAAAACATGCAGGCCCAAAATGGTATTCCACACTGTCATGACATCACTGCCATCCATGTAAGTGGAAATGACACCACAGTATCACCAGATGCTCTAGCATTCACCCAAAACTCTATTATTTTACTATAGAGTTTCAAGTGAATACTAGAACATCCAACAACGTAGTGGTCATGTGACCAGACATGATGTCATGATATGCGGGATGCTGTTATATTGAAACTGCACCACCCAGTTCTCCCTGGGGTTGCCTGTCAAGCGCTGGCAACTTTTCTATACTGCTTTCATTATTCAAATAGCTTCTCATAATTCAGTAATCCTTAAAACAGCCATGTGAGATAGACCACTATTATTTTCATGTTGTGAGCAATGTTCCCTCTAAGCTGTGGAGTTTTGTGAGCAAAAATTCTACTTTGTGAGCTACTGGCATTAAAGTTGTGAGCGAGCAGTTTGGCTACTGCATAAATTAGTTTGCTCTGGAGCCATCCTTCCTGAGCCAAGACAAAAATGTGTGAGCCAGAGGCTAAAAAACTGTGAGCTAGCTCTCACTAACTCAGCTTAGAGGGAACACTGGTGAGGTGGGTGAGAGACAAAGGCTTACCTGAGATTGATTTTTCAGAATGTTCTACTCTGAAGACTGTAGAATAACCTGCTACACAGTCCCAGAGTAAGTACACTCAGGGCTTTTTTTGTAGAATAGAGGGAACACTGGTTGTGAGTGAGGGGGGTGAGAGACAAAGGCTTACCTGAAAGATGCTTAAGGAGTTAATGGCTAAAATGAGATTGATTTTTCAGAATGTTCTACTCTGAAGAATGTAGAATATCCTGCTACACAGTCCCAGAGTAAGTACACTCAGGGCTTTTTTTGTAGAACATAAGAACATAAGAGAACATAAGAGACGCCAATGTTG
>NW_015166421.1:946828-1026372 GCF_001447785.1 Gekko japonicus
GTAGCCGCTCTGGCCTCGCTTCGGAGCCGGGCAGGCGGGAGGGAGGGACAGCAATTACAACTACAACTTAAAATAAACTAGAACACAGTACACAACATTTTGTTGCGGGTCTCCACTTGTTTCTTCTAAAAGTTACTAGCAGAGATGTTATACACACAGCAATACTCCTACGAATCATTCATTTAATTTTATCTATTTCTATTTTAAATTATTTGAAAGCGATGGTATTTGCCCTCCAGAGATGGAGTATACATCGAACCAGATGTTTAAAAGGGGTGCAAACAGCTGCATACCATTTTTGCTGCAAGCAGTACAGAAAATTAGCAAATAAAGAAAATCTGCCTCCAATTCATTCCTCACATGTGGATGGGATATTGCTCTGTGAACACTGAAAATGGACCTGAAATGGGGGGGGGGGGGAGAGGGTCACCCATGAGCTGACAAAGGAACATTAATGTTTCTTAATGCCTGCAGATGGGTTCCTAAATGGCCAATTGACCTGCAGAGGTGACTTTTGAAGATGGAGAAACAACACTTCACAGTTTGGAAAGGGAGTTTCAGCTGGATTTTGCTGAATCTGGGTGCACCCTTGGAGCTCGCTGTGACAGCTGCTTTCTTCTAATCAGATATTGCATCAGCACATTTGCTGCTGCCTGCTGAAGGAATGCTTTTTTTTTTTTTGCCTCCAGTATGTTCCACTTGTATATTTGAAAATAACGCAAATATAACAGAAGTGCCCATTAGTCTCTGCTGCTATCACCACCTCCCAGATCCCTCTAAACTCTGTCCTTTTGACACTGGAGCTTCTTACCATGGGTGAAAACAGGAAGCATCGCAAAAGGTGCAGAGCATCACTTTGAGGCCTCATCTGCGTATGCAGCACAAGGCTGGGGTAGAAAGAACAGCAGCACTTCAGACTGTTGGTGTAGGATGATGTTTCTCTAATTTTCCCTTATGTAAACCACCCCCTGAAAGCTTTTAGAAAAATACAATTAGCAACCAGGTAGATTCTCTTTAAGGAGCAAGTTTGCTACTTGCAAAGGAGGGTTTTTTTTAAGACGAGCATTCAAAAATTTGACTCCCCTATGTGCAGTAGCAAAATTATTGTTTTAATTCCCTATGGGAAAGCAAGGAAGGACATGATTATTGTTTTCATTAAATATTGGGAATATTGTTGCTGTTCCGGAAAGTTGTTCTGGAAATATCAGATCAATAATCCTGATATTTAATTAAAACTATAATCATGCCCTCCCTGACTTTCCTGTAGGGAATTACTTGGGGGAGGGGCTGAATGGTCCCCAGCCCCCAGCGAGATGGTGCCACACCTGCCTGGGGGGTGCACAAAATGACGGGTGGTAGATTTGGCCTTCTGTTTCCTACTGCCTGCAGAAAACTGCCTGGAATGAGCCCCAGACTTAGCTGCCAGGTACGAGCCCACCTCACATCCATGATGCAGCATGAATGGTGGCAATGCACATATATTTCACTCTTCTTCCATCCTGGCAGCATACATAAGGTTCTCAGAAGATCTCCCATCCAAACAGTGACTAGATTCATACCTGCTAACTTGATGAGCTTCATCTCCTCCATCTTGGGCTCACCAACCATACCCTGGAACTTTGAGAGAGCAGGAAATGCAAGCAGTATGTAATCACCTGTTAGGAGAACATGGTCCACACAGAGGCTGCGCATCAACATCATCTCTCTCTTGGCCTGGCCAGAGGTTAACATGACCAGGCCAGAAGTAAGATGCTGCTGCTGCTGGCTGAGCAGGGACTGTCACTTAGCCCTCTCAGGACACAAAAGCAGCCTGAAGCCACCCTGGAGAGAGAGCATGAAGCCAGAGAGAGCCAGTGTGATGTAGCAGTTAAGAGCAATGGACTCTAATCTGGAGAACTGGGTTTGGTTACCCCACTCCTCCACATGCAGCCAGCTGGGTGACCTTGGGTCAGTCACAGCTCTCTCAGAACTGTTCTCTCAAGAGCAGTTCTCTCAGCCCTTCCTCACAGGATGTCTGTTGTGGGGAGAGGAAGGGAAGGTAATCATAAGCTGCTCCGAGACTCCTTCGGGTAGTGAAGGGCGGGGTATAAGACCAACTCTTCTTTTTCTTCTTGCAGGAGAAGCCTACCATGCCAGAGTGGATTACAGTTGGCAGCCGGATTGTACATATTGGGGTCCCATCCACTCGGCCGGCCACACCCATAATGAGAAAAGAGAAACATTAAAGCATCTAGAGCAATGTTCCCTCTAAGCTGAGTTAGTGTGAGCTAGCTCACTGTTTCTTAGCCTCCGGCTCACACATTTTTGTCTCGGCTCAGGAAGGAGGGCTCCAGAGCAAACTAATTTATGCAGTAGCCAAATCACTCGCTCACAACTTGAATGCCAGTCGCTCACAAAGTAGAATTCTTGCTCACACAGCTCCACAGCTTACAGGGAGCCTTGGTTCTGAGGCTCTGTTTCCTTCACCTCCACCACATCCGATGCCTCATTGCGGAAGCCCTGTGGGACTGCGGAGCAAAGCACTACTGTGGTTCCACCCTGCCTTGGCCCTCTCCCCACAACAGAGGGGATTTGTTTGGTTGCCTGGAGGTGTTTTCTTTTCAAATGTTCCCTATGACCAGCTGGGTGACTAATTACAACATATGCCAGCATAACTAAAAGAAGCAGATGGAAAGAGATTTCCTGAGAAGCTCAGTAGGACCTGGCCTGATTTGTCCACTTCCCAGACCTATGATTGTGCAGTAACTCAAATTACTGTTTGTGCCAGCAATGCAGTTTAACTTGTCTCTGGTGATGCATGCATAAGAAGTGCAGAATAACACTCGGATAAGGAGGTTGCTTTGAGCGTTACGATAGCCCTACATAGCTCTGGAAGCCCACAGGGAAAGGAAGCAGACCAGGGGAGGCAATTTCAGCTGAAAAGCAGAGCTAGTGGAAAAGGGGTAAAGCATCCCTGATGATTTCTCCACTCAGAGTTATTGCCCCCCCCCAAAGGTGGCTTTTCATTAAAAACAAAACATTGGGGCTTCATGCATCTGTGTGTAACATTTCATTTGAAGTAGTTGCCATGTGCCTGCTGGGAGCAGCTCTCCCAACCCCAGTGAGCCTTGCCTCTTGGCAATCCAGCAGCCAGCAGGAGGATGGAAAAAATTAAAAATCACTAGAAAGGAGTAAGAGCCCAGTAGCACCTTAAAGACTAACAAAGTTGGTGGTAGGGCATGAGCTTCCGTGAGTCACTGCTCACTTCTTCAGATACCCACTGTTAGCGATGGTGTGATGTTGCTTCCAGGAACAGCCAAAGTGACATGCCTCTCTAGGAATCATTGGGAACTCTCTTGTAAAACCATAGAATTTTCATGATTCCTAGGTCCTTTCCGCACTGCTGTCAATTCTGGCATTTCCTGGAAGTGATGTCATGCTGTCACTGATGGCAGTTTTGGGGGTGAATAATATAATGATGGAAAATAAGGTTAATAACCTGTATTATTGTTCATTACAGGAATTAATACATAGTGAATTAAAAAAAATTCCACCAACTGCTGGAGTGCCATCAGTCAAGACTTGCTAAGGGCAGGAAACTCTGGAAGCTATGTAATTTCTAGAAACTGGCAAAAACTCAGTGATTTTACTGTAGAGTTTTGGTGATTCCTAGGCTGAGTTCACATTGGCAGTTTGAAGTGCGAGGAAGTTGTGGCAAAAAAGACCTGGAACAACTTGTTCTGGGTATTCTCGGTCACACTGCACCGACTGATGTGGGAGCATACCGGAGAGGAGGTGCAAGGGAGTGTTTGCACTGTTGGCCCGCCCCTGGCGGAGGCACGGCTGTAAAGCGCGGCTTTCTTATGCACATCAGCAACTGTGGCTTTTGGTGTTCACACTTCCGGGAAGCAGGATGAACGTGCTCTCCAGGGTTTGCTACCACTTTCACCATGTATTTTTTAAACTTGGGAGGGAAGCGTTACAAGATGGGCTGAGTACGGCTGAGGAACAGCTGGGCCTGTGTGAACGGCCCCTTTAATCCGTTCGAGAAACATTTCTGAAATGTGCCTATATCAGGCCAAACTGCCGGTCTGAACTCAGCCCTAGTTTGGCATGACATCACTTCTGGGTTTTCCTGGAAGTAACATTACGCCACCAGTGATGGCCAGCATCATCTCATCTTCTGCTGGTTGCCAGGCCTGGTTTGGCAACCCTACCCTGAACCACCCAAAGCTTCTTTTGGAGTTCAGTCTGTGTAAAGGGCGATGGAAGGCTCTGGAGAAAACTTGGTATTCAAGACACAAATGCCCCTTTAACCTAATGCTTCTATTGAATGCATTGACTCTCCTTATGTATACATGTTGGGCACTCCGCCATGCAGCTAGGTTAAGGGGTTGGCTTAGTTACTGAACTCCACAGAAGAAAGAGTAAGAGAGGACACTGGGAATTTGATTATTATCTGATGGAAATTTTTTGAGCCTGGGCTTGCTGTTACCTGTAAGAATGCTCTGTCCCATGAGACCCAAGCCACACGGGACTTGAAACAGTTTTGCAAGGCCTGTAAGACAGAGCTGTTCTAGCAGGCACATGGTCAAGGATAACTGGCAGCTCCCCACCATGGACCAATTCCTGATCTACCCTATTGTGCCATCTAATGAGGAACTGTTAACACTGTGATTGTTAATTCCTAATTCAAGTTGTATTTTAACTGTATGTTCATTTTAAATCTTGTGACCTGACCTGAGACTTACTGAATAGGAGAAGGCAGGCTATAAGCCCAATAAATAAATAAAAATAAAATAAGGTTCAGGACTGTTTTATCATCATCTGAATCATCATCACTGGGGGGATTCACCTGATCTGAGCCCCTCTGGGGGGGCTCAAGGTATATATTTGTAGATACACCCATTTTATTAAACTCTTCTTTCAAGGAGCTCAGGCTGCAGACGTCGGTCTATTCTGTGCTGGTGCTTTGCCTCACTTTCACCATGAACGTCAGCCAGGTTTTCTTTCTCATTCTGCATTGCCATCGCTTTGACCGTGGCTGTGCATCTGGATTCCACCCCCCCCCTTCTGTGTTGTTTTTCCTCCCCTCATGCTCAATTTGCTTTCCGTTCACTGTTGGCCCCGGCTATTTGAAAGTGGTTTTGCAGCAAGTTTCCCCCTCCCCTCCCTTCCAACCTGAAGCTAATTCAAAAGCAGACATGTTCCCTTGGATCCCCTCCCCCATTTCCAGCCCCTTAGAAGACACTCCTCCACCCACATTGAGGTCATACCTCCCACTCCTTATTGGTCAGTTTCGTGCTGGGCTTGTTCTTTGAAACAGGAGATTCTTCAATCTGTATGTACTCTCAGGTAGCCTTTTTTTTTAACAAGCTCATTAGTCTACCAGTCACAGATACTTTCACTAGACAGATTGCAGAGGGGGGGGGACCTTTAAGTGAGGGGGGGCTGGGAGTTACAAGGAGCTGTGCAAGGTTTAGCTCCCTGCTGGTACTCCTGCGGCTGCTTCCCCATGATAAGAAATGGACTGCTCTGAGTGCCTCACATGGGAGGGAAAAGGTGAAAGCTGAGCTCCACACTCACAGGAGCTGTCCAGGAGCTCCATGCCCATGGCGCCTCTTTCCTGCCCAACTGGGAAGCTGTGGCTACTGCAGGAACAGACACCAGGGAAGGATTTGGGGGGGGGGGATAGGAAGGCATGTGGGATGTAAATGATTGGTGGGTGGGGAGAAAGCAGTATGTTCTCTGCCCCAAGTGTGGGCAGGCTCACTTGTTCTCCCTCCATCAGTGGGTCATCACCTCCTGCAACTAGCTGTGCGGATCTCCAGGGCATGGGCTGCGAGGCAGTGGAGCACCCTTAACCTGACAGCTTTGTCTAGGAATGGACTGCCACATTTTACAGAAATCTCTAAGGGAGAATGGAAGTGGGTTGCCTAAAGGAATGCTGCACTCAAATCCACTACTAAGATTCCAAACAAACCGGATGATTCATTCATTTTGCTGTCTCTTTGCTACTCAGCAGAGCAGGGCTTGTCCTGCAGCTAACCAAAGTGACTCAAAAGAGACTACCCACTGATGGAGGGAGATCAAGTATGGCTGCCCACACTGGAGGCAGAGAGTGTACTGCTTTCTCCTCCCCAACTCCCCTCTGATCATTTACATCCCACACACTTTCTTATCACCCCAACCCCCCTCCCAATCCTTTGGGGAGCTGCAGGATGAGCCCCGTTCTGCAGAGTAGCAAAGATGTGATGGGGAAAGTGGGTGCTGGTAGCCCCCCCTCAGGAATTCAGCAAAAATAAAGGGAAAGGAGGGGAAAATCCAGCCCCCCCCAATGTAAGACTGACTCATTTGGGAGCAGAGAATCCCCTAGTCCTCGGCAATAAGGAAAATTGGGCTTTGCAGCTGCTTTTCTGAAACAGAATCCGGTCAGTTTCAAAAGTAGCTTTCCCCCTTTAGCCCTTGTTCCTTTCAGGCCCCTTTCACTCAATGAACTAACACTAAAAGGCATACCCAAAACCTGAACCACAAGGATTTAAATAAAAAGTGCTTGCTGGACAGTACTGCACAGTTGCAATAGGATGATTGTGTAAACAAAAAAAACTTTGGTCACCACCCCCAGACGCCACAAGTGACACGTCCTCCTTAATTAGGCAAAAAATGCAGGGTTTGCTTGTAGATCCGATTCAGGCCCCTTAATCACAGCACCACACTGGCTGTTATCTAGGTGTGTACCAATATACTCTTCGTAGTTTCTTGCTGTTTCCATTTGGCCATTTTTGCTGCTGGCATTCCATATTTGTTTGCTTCTTTTATGCCATGTTTGTGTAATTTTTACCCCATTTATACACTCAGTGCCTTTTATACACAATAGACACAAAAATGTTTGCAACTGTGCAAAATTCAGGGCAAAGAAGCAGCAAATGGCATTAAAATTAGACTCTTGGGTTCGATTTGAACAAGCAGGAAGTTAACTTTGAAATGGTGAGTTTCATGTCAAAAAGGTGGGGTTATAAACTTTGTAAGTGTCTCTAATTTTAGCCTCCTTTACACCACTACAAAGATAACATGGTTACATCAAATCAGGGGCAGGGGTTCTTTGGGGTGGTGGTGTACTCTGCCCTGCAGCATGAAGGGGAAGAAAAGAAAGTTACCCTGTAGGTAGGGATCCTTCCATCCATGGTAACATGCTGGTGGATCCAAGCCAATACACATAGAGATGAGTAAATCCCTCCATTCATCTCCCCACCATCCTTGATGGTTCCAGAACTTCACTGTCTGCTACGTTCTAATCCTTCTTAATTCTGATGTAATGAGCATAAATTTTGCAAAATGTGAAACATGTCACAAATTGCTGTTCAGTTGCATTCTCCTCTACATCCTAGATGCACAAGTAGACCAGTTCCCAAGTGGTGGGTTGAAGCTGAGAAAGAGCAGCTTACCTAAGGCCTATTGCATTCTCCTCTACATCCTAGATGCACAGGTAGACCAGTTCCCAAGTTGAGGCTGAGAAAGAGCAGCTTACCTAAGGCCTACTAGTGATTTTGTGTGATCTGAAACAGTGACTATCTCTAAACCACAGGGGATGGCTGTGGCTCAGTGGTAGAGTATATTGTTGGCATGCGGAAACTCCCAGGTTCAGTCCCTGGCATCTGCAGTTACAAGGATCAGGTGGTAGGTGATGTGAAAGACTTTTGCCTGGGACTTTGGAAAGCTGCTGCTGGTCTGAGCGGACAATAATGACTAGATGGATGATCATTTGATTCAGTATAAGGCAGGTCATCTTGCTATGCTTCACTGCTTGCACTTATGCACTAAGTCAGTCATTGCTGTCCAGATCTATTACCAGTCTCAGTAACACATATATACTGATACAATAAGTTTGCAGTGCTATGTAGTTCGCTGACAGTGCAATCCTAAGCAGAGTTACACCCTTCTAAACCCAGTGTTATCGATGCAATGAACATGAAATTCAGCAAACTCCAGGAGATAACAGAAGACAGGAGGGCCTGGCGTTATGTGGTCCATGGGGTCGCAAAGGGTTGGATTCGACTGCGACTCAACAACAACAACAACAAAAGCACATGGAGTTTAGTGGATTTAGACAGGCATAACTCTGTTTAGGATTGCACTGTTAGATCCAAGAAACTGAGTGAAACTTGCTTCCAAATAAGCATTTAGAAGGTCATGCAAGGAAAAAAAATACTATGAATCATCGCTAAATGTTGTAACATGCTGATCCAGCTCTTTCTTTCCTTATAATACTGGTATCTCAGTCCCATGCCTAATTAAACAGCCTCTGACAGCTGTTTTCTTTTAGGAGTACCAAAATGGTCTTTTTTCTTTTGCTTTCCCAGATACTGAAGAGGATCCATTGTTGTTGTCTGAAGGCATGTTTATAACATTTTAGAAGAGGTGACATTTCATATATGAGGTATGGCATGACTCTTGCATTCCTCTATTTGGTTGCAAATTGGTAGACTAAATGAAAAGATAATTTCTGTTGCAATTATTTTTTTTCCGCAGTGCATGTTCCATTCAGGTGCTCAGAGGTTCAGGCTGCCTGGCGTCTTTCACATCTTCTGGAAATAGGTCAGCTGGAATTAGGATAACAACAAAAGGTTTCCCTGTTCTGGGGTTCCTTTCGTCTAGGGAATACAGGCAATTAAGCCTCCTTATATTCCTGTGAGGCTGGTAGAGAAGTACTAAGAAAATCCGATTTATAGAGAAAGAGACCGTGGGCTAGAGAAGGTGGGGAAACTGCCTGAAGTTTTATACAGTTACTAACCTAGCAATAGAATTTCAGAATATTTAAATTTACGCCTGATACTATTTTCTAGCCACTAAATATAACAGCCCCAAGAAAGGGGAGGGGGAACGAAGAGAAAGTACATTTCAGGACCTGCCAACTTGTTTTCAGAAAGATATTCAATTTTAATGTCTGCCTGCATTGTGGAACACATCCATGACTGCACGAAAGAGTTTCTTCCTTCATTAACAGCGTGCAGAGACTGAATAGAGAAAGGTTTTCTTCCCTCACACAGATGCAGTACTGGAATTTGGGGTCATCGAATGAAATGAGACAGGTGGAAAAGAAGTACATCTTCACTTACCACAGAATTACCCTGTGGAATTCATTGTCATGTGATGTGCTGGATGTGCTGAGATGGATTTGATAAATTTAGGGACGGTTGGTCAGTCATGACATTTGAAGAGGACCTAAACAAAAAGGGACTGGCTATCTTTATCATATAGCACTTGGTAAGTTGTCTGCCCATTCTTGCTCCTGTCACCTTCATGTTTTGAAGTACTCAAGTTGTGAGGGAGACATGCGGTGCCCAAGTAACAGACAATGAAATGCTCCAGCAGAGTACTTGAACTGTGTTCCTTCACAGTCCTCTTTTCCTGAATCCTTGTTTATGTGGGCATAGAATCACAATGCCATTTGCTGGTGGTTTTGGTTTACTTTCAGACATTAGAGTTTCCGATGTTCATCTCCCTCTACTTCTTAAAAACAATGACCTACAACTTCCCCTGAGCTGAGATGAGCAAAATGTTGCAATTACACAGAAAATCAGGGACGGCCACCTGAAGCCGCTTCCTCCGCCCGCTCCCTACATGGACCCCTCTTCGGGGCGTTCACTGGGGTATGGGTAGGGTCGTCCCCACTCACTCACCCCTCCAAACAACCAGGAAACCCGTGTTGGGAAGAGAGAGCTCCTCCACCCAACACCGTTCTTGTCGCATCAAAAACTGGAAGGCCTAGGCTGAGAGACCTCTGTAAATAAGTTAGTCAAATGACATTGTAGGTTTGTTTAAAGACAGAAAGTGTTTTTTTGTGAAGACAGAAATAACATACTTGGGAATACAGGAGAGCTAGCTCAAATTCCCTATAAAGATAGATTGTGCCCCTGTGGGATGGGGGAAATCGAATCCATTGGACATGTGCTATTGTACTGTAAATTACACTATGACATCCGTGTTGTTTATATTGAACCTGTGTTGCACCCCCTTTTGGGCCAATCTGATGAGCATAAAATTAGTTCTTTATTGTCTTCGCATAATATAGAAATTCTGGAACCTGTAGCAAAAAATTTTTATGAGGTAACTAGGAGGAGAGGCTCATGTTAAGGCAATTCGGAATGTGATACCCCTCCAGCCTATCTTGAGGCTCTGCTGCATGTGTATTTGATATTTTATGCCAATAAAGGTATTGTATTTGACTGGCTTAGAACATCAAGTCTTGGAAACATTTTCAGGAAGAAAAAGGGGCAGAGTGTGACTTGCAGCAATGGGCCTTGTGGCAGAATGCTTCATATAAGCACTACGGACATCCTGGAGTTTTACAGCCATTTTAAAACATTGTGATTCAGCAATACACAGCTGCCATTATGTCCATTGTCACAGAAGTAGCCAGTAACCCCAAGACAAGTTGGGATAAGCTAACTGTTCCATCTTTTGATTACACTAGTCCAAGATGGACACTGAATCTTCAAGTTAGTTTTTTTAAATAAATACTTCTTCAATTACTGTAGAAGTTTTTCAGATTGTGTTTGCTTTTCTCCACCATACAATATATATAATCTTTGCCCTTAAAATTGGAAGACAGCATGAACACCCTGGAGAGAGCCTTGGCCTCTATGCCTTGTTTGCTGACTCTCTGGAGTAACTGGTTGGCCAGTCTCTGAGATGGGATGCTGGACAAGATGTGCCACTGGTCTGATCCAGCAAGGCTGTTCCGATGTTCTTACGAAGGCTCTGGTTGGGCCTGGCCTGGTATGTTTACCAGAAGTGTTGGGCTGCTGACCTGGGTTAGCTAATGGAGAGCAGTAACCTCTGCAGGTGTGTAGCTATGGGATGACACATGGGGACCCAGATCCCCCAACTGTTCGTTTGGCCACTCCAATAAACTAAACCAGTTAAGTGTATTCATGTATGCAGAAGTATCACCTTGACAATTTTTCACTTGTATAGTGACCATCCTCAGTTGTAGTCCAGCCCCACAACCTAGAATTTTTTAATTATGGATATAGCTGTCTGCCCACTTCATTGCCAGGATTTACTGTCCCGCACAACCCAAACGCCAGCACCTGTTTTGAACAACCTCATGTTGGAATACTTATCTGTCAGATTTAGACTGTGTAACACTGTCAAAGTTGCCCTTGATCCTGGCACCTGGCAAAGTGTTTTTCCCCATCCCTGTGTTCTGCTGCAGGCCCGTAGCCAGGAATTTCTAATTCGGAGGGCCTTTTAATTCCAGGGGGGGGGCACTGGCTAATTCGATTAAAAGTAATTTAATTACCAGCTTCTCAGCCCTCTGCCTGGCCGTCAATTCTGCTTGCCATGAGCGTGGACATCTTGTGCCTGCCCGGTTGCCTTCCCACAATGCAGAAAAGATGTTCTGGAGGTTGCTGCTGGGATGAGGGGGTGGGTGGGGGTGGGGAGAGAAAGCACTGCTTCCCCTGGCTTGGGAGGAGAGAAGTTGGCTGGCAGCCATGGGGACTAGGTGGGAGGGGGCTCAGTCAGCCTGCATAAAAAGAGCACTGGCCCAGCTTCTCTCTCTCTCTCTCTCTCTCTCTCTCTCTCTCTCTCTCTCTCTCTCTCTCTCTAGCTCCAAGCCCCAGGCTGCTCCCCAGCCTCCAAGCTGGGATGGAGTTATGCTGAGTCACAGAGGTGGGGTGGGGAGTGGGGACTGGCCCAGAGAAAGGGGGAAGGCAAGGAGAACCAGCTCAGTTGACGTAATTGCTGCCTAAGTGGCTGGGTGGGGAGAGTGGAAACAGGTTTGGAGAAAAAAGCCCCAACGGCACCCCATAGAAATGGGCATGAGATAGGAATATGGGCACTGAGACAGGCAGCTGAGTGGCTGATCCAATAAACAAAGGCAATTCTACCTGTGCAGGGCTTGACTTGCTAGCTTGGGAACTGGAGGGATGGAGCCGGCTGGGGCAGGCGAGGAGAGAGTGGCATTGCGTTGGGGCTTGCTTGCTTTGCCGGCCGGCAAGAGGCAAGCGAAAGAGAGGCAAGATTAGCAGCATGGGACTGGAGGCGGGGCTTGCTTTGCCAACTGGTAAGAGACAAAACAACAAAGTAGTAGCATGGGAGTGGCGGGCAGGGCTTTCCTTGCTGAGGAGAGATACAGCGAGCTGCCAGGGGGAAGGGTGGTGCGAGACTTGCTGCGGCCCCTGACTGTGGCAATGAGTGCAAGAAATAAGTTGGGGTGCCTGGACAGGGTGGTACGTTGGGGAGGCCCCTTGTGGAAAGTCAGGGGGCTGGGCCCCAAAATGCCCCACTGTAGCTACAGGCCTGTTCTGCTGGTTCCTGCTTTTGCTTGGTCATGACTCAGCTTTTGTAAAGAAACCATTATAAGATTTTACTTTATTTTAGAATTTTCTGTGGAGGCTGGACTAGATTATAGGATTTAAGGTCCTTAGAGTCTGGAGAAGAAGATGAAGAAAAGATCTTGAAGAATGTATAGTTTGGGGCAGAGTTGGACTGGGGGGCCATGTTTCAGAGCCAGTTTGGTGTAGTGGTTAAGTGTGCAGACTCTAATCTGGGAGAACCGGGTTTGATTCCCCACTCCTCCACTTGCACCTGCTGATGTGACCTTGGGTCAGTCGCAAGCTCTGGCACAGCTGTCCTTGAAAAAGAGCAATTTGTGTCAGAGTTCTCTCAGCCCCACCCACCTCACAGGGTGTCTGTTGTGGGGAGGGGAAGGGAAAGGAGTTTGTAAGCCTTCTTCTTCTTCTTCTTCTTCTTCTTCTTCTTCTTCTTCTTCAAAAACTCAGCAGTGTACAAACTGTTCCCCTATGCCTTTTGGGGAAAAAAATGACCAGAAAACAGTCTCCATAGTAACACTCTCAGAATTCCCCACATCTCTATGGCCTTTACCATAAAGATTAGGAGAAATTCTTAGACCGTCTCCCTGAAGTGACATCACACCCTTCCCACCCTCCACCCTCCCCAAGCACCACCCTCAGAACCTCCTGTTATTCGCCAAGGTCAGGCAACCCTAAGCAGCATATTCACGTGTGGGTCTTGTGTGGTTCTGGGAGCTCCTGGCAACCCTCTATGTGCTTCCATGTCGAAGTCCACCTTCACAGATGAGAGTCCTTGCTCTTGGTGTTTACGTTTCATCCAAGAGGGCCACTGCGTTTTTAAAGCACATCCAATAGTGAGACCTATTAATTCCCGTTGTGACACAACCACATCCAAAGCCTAAACAGGAGCCTTCCAAGCCAGGGCATCTATCATATAGATTTTTATCTTTCAGCAGGGAAAAGAAACATGCATTCAAGTGCAGTAGCAATGCCCGAATGTACGCTTCCATTATGGCTGGAGGTGAAATGACATTTCTCAATGCTCAAGCGTGACTTGGGCACAGCATATACTACAATTAGAGCTTTTCCTTTGCAAGCAGTTGCCTTGATCAATGCGCTCAGGGAAGGCGTAAAAGTAAATCAGGAGCGTGGAAGTGATCCCTTGGGCGATGTTGGTTGGGGCTAGGAGAATTGAAGGACTGCTGTTTGGGCAACGGTAAAAAAAATCTCTGAGTCCATCCAACATCATACAATTTCAATCTCGAAAACTAGCCCCGTAACTCATTCCATAAATCCGTTATTAACTATCATCGAGACAAATAAATTATACTCCTGGGCCATTATCCACAGATCAGCTGCATTGTGGCTGGCAATATACTTGGCGAGTGGGTGAGATAAACATGACAGGTATTCGGAGATAAGTTGAAGGAATTCAAAAACAGCCCCTTGTAATGAATGTGTATTCAACTGCTATTTTCAAGCCCGCTTTTCCATTACGCTCCAGGCAGGGCTACTACTTGAATTCACATTGAAAGAGGAAGGTCAGAGTTTGCAAGCCATCTTGAATGTGTTTTGGATTTCTTTTTTTTTTAATCCATCTATATCCTTTGGAAGCATTCATTCCCAGCTATTTGTTCATGCTATTATCCTGGTGTGAGGTTTTTGGGGGGCGGTTGTTATCACTGAAGGTGCATAACGAATCCTGTGCACAGTGTTTCTTGGGGGGGGGGGGGATGAAGAAAAGCGCTTCCTTGTATTTAACTCTGTTATGTGTTTTGCTTGGATTATGACGTTTTATGTCTTGAAGATAATAGGATTGGAAAAAATAGTCCTCCCCCCTTTCCTTTTCATCCCATCTCTGTAACACAGTTCTCCAAACACAGCCCTGCACTTCGGTCTCTAGATACAAATATGCATAATTAGATCAAAATTGAATGCCATTTTCCCAAGGAGATTCACTGAAACTTCTCTGCGGGGAAAAAAGGCATAACCTTGAGAATACATGTTAATGTCTTTCTCTCTGTGCCCTTTTAAGATTGTTTGCCATCTTTAAGGCCAAATCGACAGGATTCTGGGAGTTCCGCATCTAAACTCACAAACATTTTATTTAAATAGCCAGCATAGATTCAGAATGGGGCCATAATGCAGGGAAAGGAGGGGTCTGATCTCCCCCATTCCATTTTCTTAATCTGAAGCAGCCCCATAGTGCTGCTATTTGCCCTGTTGCAGTCAACGTCTGGGTGCTGAGATCTCATGCCGAGGGTTGGATCCAGACGAAATCGGCAATTTCCACTGATTTCCGCCTTCCCACTGTAGAACCTCCCTCATACCATTCCTCAAGGTCCCAGAAGCAGCATCTTGTGGGAAGTGTGTGTGTGTGGGGGGGGGGAAGCAAGGAAATTCTGTTCTGCTGATGAATCGTTTAATCTGGATCCAACTTGCTTGAACAAAGCAAAAAGGAGCTCTGCAGGGCTGTTTTACATTCGGGGAAATGACACAAATGGAAGGCTATACTCTAGGGTTGCCATCTACCAGGTGGGGCCTGGAAATCTCCCGCTACTGCTATTGATCTCCAGGCAATAGAGATCAGTTCCCCTGGAGAAAATGGCTGCTTTGGAGGGTGGGGTCTATGGCATTGCCCCCTGATGAAGTCCTTCCCCTTCCCAAACCCTGTCCTCCGCAGGCTCCACCCCCCCCCCAAATCTCCAGGTATTTCCTCACCCAGTGCTGGCAACCATGCTATAGTCCAGCTGAAGTGGAGTCCCCTGGGTCTGCTATTCCCCCCCCCCCAAAAAAGCAATGCTTGGGAGTTCTATGCCTGCAGCTGCCAGCATCTCTTCTGGATTGGTCTTTATTCCGGGGCCTCTCCAGGACACCCACTGCACTTTAAACATCTAATTGCAGAGGCTATTGAATTTTTCATCCTCGTTAGTTCAGCTCAGAAGTTCCCATTTTGGTCTGGTTTCTCCCTTGTGCAAATCGAATTTGTGAGTTTGTGCATCATTTCCAGATTTGTTTTGCTGAATTTCTTCCCCATTAAAATTAACCCTTTTAAAATACTTTCCCCCCCATCAATTGCATGCTAGCAATTAGTGAATGGCATATAACATGTAAATGGTACAAGGAAGACACAAACAAACAAACAGTGAATCGGGAACACCAGCAAGAAAGAATCTCAGAATTACAGCTTTTGAAAGCAAATATTTGTACATCCCTACATTTGATCAACCCTGACCTAGATGGCTCAGGCTGGCCCAATCTAGGGATGCCAGCCTTCAGGAGGGACCTGGGAATCCCCCAGAATTACACCTCATCTCTAGACTTCAGAGGGTGGACTCTATGGTGTTGTGCCCCACTGAGGTCCCTGTCCTGCCCAGGCTCTATCCCCAAATCAGTTGGAGCTCCCCAGCCTGGAACTGGAGACCCTACCCCCCACCCCACCCCCACTGGTGGCCAGGGAGGACCTGGCAAGCGTAGACCCATCTCAGCAAATCTCAGAAGCTAAGCAGGGTCAGCTTTGCTTGGTGCTTGGATGGGAGACTACCAAGGAAGTCTAGGGTTGCTACACAGAGACAGGCAATGGTAAACCACCTGTGAATGGCTGTCTTTAGGGGTTGCCATAAGTCAGCTGCAACCTGAAGGCATTCTACACACATTTGACCAAGCAGAAAAAAAAGGGGAGGGCTGTTTGCGGTATGGCAAAGTGTTCTCCCATTGAGCACGACAGTTTTTCAATTAGGTTATTGACACCCATCTTTCTTTTTACTTCTCCGTTGATCTGGGAAGGGATTTGTGATCCTGCACTCAATGTGGCTTGCAAAAAAGGGATGAATAAATGCAGCCTACTAAAACAATTGTAATAAAAATTAGACTCAAGCTAATGTTAACAGCGAACGTCAAAACCTCTCCAATAAAGTAACAACTGCCTACTCAGAGACACCTACCACTTATATGTTATTCACTTATAAGTTAAAAGCTTCTTTTAAAAAGGAATTCTGTGGAAGCTGAGCAAAGCGACTCTGTCCTTGAATTCTATAGGGAGACAATTCCAATGAGAAAGGGCAACCACTGGAAATCCTCCATTTCATGCAGTGTTTCTAACATGAGGTTAGCATAGGAGGGTAAACAGTGGTTTCTAGTTTGTCCTGGATTCTCTTAAATGGCCTTCACCTATGTTATTGGGAAGAGCTGCGGTGGCTCAAGTGGTTAAGACGCTGAACTGCAGGCTGTGGAAGGTCGGTAGTTCAGCAGTTCAAGACCCGGGTGTGCCACATGACGGAGTGAGCTCCCGTCTCTAGTTCCAGCTCCTGCCAACCTAGCAGTTCGAAAGCAAGAAATTGCAAGTCGATTAATAGGTACCACTCCAGTGGGAAGGTAACAGCGTTCCGTGCGCCTTGGTGTTTAGTCATGCCGGCCACATGACCACGGGAATGTCTTCGGACAGCGCTGGCTCTTCGGCTTTGAAACGGAGATGAGCACCGCAACCCTAGAGTCGGATTCGACTGGCTTTCGAGCAAGGGAACCTTTACCCTTTACCTTTATGTTATTGGGACCTTTTTTAAGCCAAAGTAAAATGAATACACTTTCAATGTTATTTGTGCACTGATAGATCAGCATTATATTTAAGTATAAAGTCGTAACCTGGTACAAATAGACCATGTAATAAAACTGCAATATACAACCCAAGCAAGTCTAGGAAACCAGCCACAAATAGTGGGGCATACTGACAAAAATATAAGCAAGTACAAAGTGGAATAAAGTCAGGGACATTCACCTTCCTATTTCAAACCTAGAACTTGTCGGCTAACATGGTGTAGTAGTTATGTGTGACAGACTCTAATCTGGAGAGCTGGGTTTGATGCTTCACTTTCCCACATTGGATTGCCAATCTCCAGGTGGCACCTGGAGATCTCCTGATATTACAGTTGATCTCCAGATGACCAAGATCAGTTCCCTTGATGAATTCTATGGTATTATATCCTGCTGGGGTCCCTCCCCACCCCCACCCCCATTCCCTGGTATTCTCCAACACACAGCTAGCAACCCTGCTTCCAGATGAAGCCTGCTGGGGAAAAAATACCAGACTTAGAAGAATGGATACAAAAAGTTCTGTTCATGGCCGAAATGGACAAAATAACTAGAAAACTGAACAATGAAGAAGACCAGGAATTTTTTGAAGAATGGAGTGACTTTAAAACATATTTAGAAAAGAACTGGGACGTGAAACATAATTTACTATATTTAGAACAATATTAAGTATATGATGTTATCTTGAACTTATTGATTATATGTGACATAAGGGAGACGCATTGCGGGAAGCCTTTTGGGGGAGGGAGGGAAAACTGGATTATTGACTGAGTGAGAAAAAGATGGATATTGTGTGATTAATGGAAAATAAAAATCTTTTATTCCAGATGAAGCCTGCTGGGTAACTGTGGACCAGTCACAGTTCTCTTGGACCTCTCTCAACCTGACCTACCTCACAAGGTATCCGTTGTGGGGAGAGGAAGGGGAGGCGATTGTAAGCCATTTTGAGACTCCTTAAGGTAGAGAAAAGTGGGGTATAAAAACCTACGCTTCTCTTCTTCTTTTTCATTTCTGTGCCTGCTCAGAATGGTTGTGAAAGCATAGTTTGTTTGTTTATCTATTAATAAAAGGGGATGTGCTGCCTTATCTCAAGTTCAAGGTGGCTTGCAATCCATCATAGTCCAAACGTAGAAAAATATATTCATGCCACAGTTAAAAAAACCCCAAACAGTACGGATGAGAGTGCACTTGGGCATGTTTGCACAGGTGAGCATAGAGGGGCAGGCCTCCCAAATCATAGGTGTGGTTTCCAGGCATACTCAAACTCTTAACGTTTTGTGAAATCAAAACATTACAAATTCCCAGAGCAAGGAATGATGGATGGAGCTATTAGCCAAGTTTTGAAACAGTAAAGTCTGATTGGACTTGAAAGGCCTTTGGACTTTTTCTCTCATTCCAGTGAATATAAGTTTTAATTCATGCAGTTAATCAGGGAATGTTTGTTAAACAGTCTGCAGTTATAAATCACAGAGTAAGTGTTAAATACTGTCAAGCACTGTCACACCCCCAGAAGCAGAAGTTTCCAGGTAAATAATAAATGAGAGCAGAGCATCTCCCCCTCCCTGCAACTCAGTTTTCACTCCAAGATTTATATTATTGAGGAAGGCATATCTTATTTCTCTGAAATGTATACAGGGATATATAAGATGACAGTCTAGATTTTCTTCCTTCATCCCAGGATACTCTGTTCGAAGATAGGCAGTATGCAAAGCAAATCATCTAAGATTGTCTGATGCTGGGTTTTGGCAAGAATGTGCCAAATTGCACAAGGGAGGGAAATGATGCTTTTCTTCAGCTTGGGTGCACCTGTTTTCTTTCAACATTTCATGCATGGCCATCTGTGTAATATCACACCCAGCCCAAGTTGTTTTCCCCCAGAGGTGCCCAGCCCATCTTTCTGTCCATTTTTTCCCAACATGAAACTGTCTTCTTTCAACTCCACCACCCTCAGCTGCATGAAAGTCTCCTATTGCCTTCCAAGCCCCTGTGCCTAGAACTCTTATTTCTTTGGAAAATGTATATGCGGTCTCTCCAGAAACCTGCTCAAAGCAGCTTACAAGTGAAAGAAAAAAACCCATTAAAATGCAGCCATTAAAAATAAATAAAAAGGAAGCTGGAAATAAATGCTAAATATCCATCTACAATACTACTACAATATATTTAACAATTATTGGAGCAAAATGGAGATGGATCAAAACTCCATTAACATTAACACAGTTGTTCTGCCACCCAAAACACTTTGAAGCTATAAATCCCATGCATTGATTTTCCTGCAGAAGGAGATCCCTGAAATTAAGGTAGATGTGGGCAAGAGGAAAGAGGAGAATGTTAGGACAAAAGCCCATCTGAAATCCTTCCAAAGGAATTTCAAACTGGGGTTGCAATGTGAAGAACACTTTCCTGGGAGGAGGCCCCACTGACTAATGTGGGACACAATTCAAAGTAGACCCACTTTGGATTGGTCCCAGAATCCTCGTGTTTTGTTTATTCATTTACATTTTTATACCCTGCCTTTTTTGTGGCACATTCAGCACACAAGTCACAATGAAAAACACCACAATTTTAAACATTCAACATAAACCCCTCCCCTCCAAAGATGCCTGCACTCTATACCCCATTAAAAATGGCCTTGTAATGCCTCCTGAAAATTTCTAAAGAAGGTGTGCCCCCCCCAACTTCTTGGGGAGCCCATTCCACACAGTGGAAGCTACAGCGGAGGGCATGGGCTCTAGTTCACACCAAGTGGGCTGCCTTAGTGTTGGGACTGGGGACAATCTCAGGCACCACTTCAGATGACCTCATACATATCCTGTTTTGAAGCCCAAATGTGCTTTCTTCATTTATATAGCTAAGCATTATACTCATATATTTTCTTTTGTAATCTTTATAACACCCCTATAAATTAGTCAGTATTATTATTATTCCCATCTTGAAGATTGGGAGGCTGAGCCTGAAAGGAAATGGCTTGTTTAACGTGCTTAGTGGGCTCATGACAGAGGCAAGAGTCAAATCAGGGACTTTCTGATTTATAAGCCCCCTAATTGTTATGTTTATTTCATTTTGTAAATTTCTCGGCACATGCATCCCAGAAATAACAAGGCAAGATGCAAGTAATATGGCAAAATAATTCGGCCGCAACTTTATTTATTCAAATCACTCGCAACAGAAGAAAAAAATCTTGAGTAACTGAATCCTGCCATTTAAGTGAAGGGGTGTGTGTGTTAATTTGCTTGTATTTAGATGGCTGGCATCTAATTGCCCTGTATGGGCAATATGCCCTTTTCCGAGCCCAAGAGCACTTCTGAAAACGGCTGGAGGCTCATCATAGCCACAAGCCGTCAGTCCCACGAATGTTCAGATTGTGAGTCATCACCACATCCTGGACAGTCTCCAAAAGTGAATGAAATAGCTCAGTGAAGCAGGAGCCGTGCCTATAGAGAGCAAAGAAATCCCTCTCCACGACACTGAGGCCGATTCCACACAATCACTTGCCCCAGTGTCACCCCCCGATAATATCCACGGAAATTCCCCACATGTTGGTCCGGATCGGCAATTGACCCGAATCTAATGGCGTTTCTCCCCGGATTTTCCGTCTCCACTATTTTCAGGATCTTTTTTTTACTACGGGGTTGAAGTCGAGGCATTGTAGTGGGGAACTCGCGAATCGCAGCTGTCCTCTCTCCATCCCTTCAACGCCCCTCTGCGTCTTTCCCTCCCCTTCCCTCCCCTTCCTGCCTCTCTCCACCCCTTCAATGCCCCTCTGCTTCTCTCCCCCTCCCTTCCTGCCTCCCCCCTTTCCCTCCCTTTCCCGCCCTGGCATGAGGGGTTTTTTCCCTCCCCGCCCCCCCAAGTTGCGTTGCAACACAATACTGATCCATCGTTGACTGGCATTTAAGTGTCCTTTTAAATGTACCTCTGCCGTTTCCCCATTTCTGTGTTGCAATTCGCTATTTGTACAAAAGTAGTGCCATTGTTTTAAAAAATGCATTAAGGGTGACATGGAGGCGTGGACAAAATTTTTCGTGGGGCTAACCTGCGGGCTCTAGTGCAACTGTTAAAAAGATGCATTGAGGGTGGCATGCTGGTGTGGACACAATTTTCACGGGGGTGACATGTGTTGCCTTGCATCTCTGCTTCTCTCCTTCCCCCCTTCCCCTCCCCCTCCCTTCTCGCCTCCCCGCTCCCTTTCCCTTCCCTGTTTTCCAGTGGGTGGGTGCGTTACAACACAACCACGCCCCTTATTTTAAAAATGGAGGGGGAAGAGAGGGGAGGGGCGCTAGATTCGGGACAAGGTGACAAACCCAGGTCAGAGTTCCTTAATGCAGAACTCCCCCAACAGAATCGGGCCAATTAGACCCGGGGAGAATGGAGAGCAAAGCATTAGTGCGGAATCAGCCTGAAAGTGTACAATTATTGGCAGAAAATGAAATTTATTTTTATTTATGTTATTTATGTTATAGTCCGCCTTTCTCACAGAGACTCAAGGCAGATAGCACATAGTGAGCCAGTACAATTAACAAAATGGGACATTCCTGTAACTAATGCATTAGAATTTTAGAAGTCTGGAACTACCAAAAAGAACTGAAGCATAGCATATTGCCCCCGGAGTTGGAAATAACAAGACAAACAACTGTATTGGAGTCAAATATGGGCCACTTTATTAACTATTTAACTGCAAACTCAATCAGCGGCAAGGGAACTAAGTGGGAGCAGAACAGGCCAGGCAGGTGTCAATCCAGCCAACCTCCTTGCTTCATATATGGGCAAGCCACCAGCCCCGGTCTGGGGCCATTCCTGTGACCCGTAACTGGCAGCCAAGCACACTGGTCACCCCCCAGGAGCGCCTACCCCCTCCCCTACAGCCTGCAGGGAGGACCCTACCTAAGAAGTTCCCAGAGGTGATCACCATTCCCAGCCCTGGGCCCTAAAACCCGGAGGCTGTTCCTGATGACCCCCTTGTTCCCAAATGGAACTGGCTGAAAGTGGTTCTACTTTCTTTACCCACACTACTCTGCCAAAGTGACCAACCTATTTAATAGCCAACACCTAACGCCACATTCAAAGCCCACTGTGTTCAGTGCAAGGTAGGCGAAAACACTTCCATCCTGATTGGCTGAAGGTGAAAAATTCCTACCTGGCTCAATCAGCGATCAGCCAAAGCCTACATATAACACAGGGCGGGCGGGTGGGCCGAGCACAAGGCGACGAACTGGCATGGGCGGGAACGGGGCCGAGCCTATAAAGGCCAGCCCCGCCCCCACCCACCGTTGCGACACGTGGTGTCACAATGCAGCCAATTGTTCTGCCTTCCTCCTTGGCGGCAAAGTATCCCCCGCATTCCATTGGCATTGCCGGGAGTGCGGGAGCCCAAATCTCTCCCATATAATAAAGCTGTTTTGGTGTGACTCCTGGACACGCTCCCACAGCCTTTGGCCCGTTCGGCTGCCACTCTCGCGGACTCCCAATCCCCTGGCTGCATTGCCTCGCTGAGTTGGCTTGGCCCCGCCCACAGAGCCAGCAGCCAGCGTCTCACTCACAGTCTGGAGGGAGCCAGCGAAGGGAGAAGGAGGCAGACCTAGTGAGTGGCAGCAAGCAGGGAAAGCACTCACCTTCGCTGCCCCTCACAGTGCCTCTCCCTCGGCTGCAAGGCCAGCGCTTTGTCAAGGCAATAGCTCAGCGAGCTGCACCACAAAGAAGGCTGCCCAGCGCCTTTCAAAGACTCACCTGCCTTCCTTCAGCAGCAGCGGCAGGGAGGGTCTGGCCTAGGGGAAATGAGCTGCGGCTCCTGGAAAGCCGGACTCTCTCCTCAGGAAGACACTTCTCTTGGCTCCTGTATGGGAGTAACTGTGACTAACTGTCCCCTCAGTGGCTGTTGGTAGGCAACCAACTTCTGTCAGTAAAAAAACAAAGGACTTTCAGCATAACCCGCTCCCCCGCCCACTGCCAGCTTCGCCACTTTCCTGTCGGAATAAGCTGAAAATAGTTCTCTCCTTTTTGGCTCCACCATGGGTGGCTGGCTAATGAGGTGGGCCAACAACCATCAAACCATTCTCTTTAACCCCCTGCTGTGTGGCTGACTTTCCCCTAGGGTTGCCAGTCTCCAGGTGGGTCCTGGAGATCTCCTGCTGTTACAATTGATCTCCAGATGACAGAGATCAGTTCCCCAGGAGAAAATGGCTGCTTTGGAGGGTAGACCCTATGGCATTATCCCCTGCTGTCCTTCCATCCCCCCCCCCAATGCTGCCCTCCACAGGATCCATCCCCCAAATCTCCATGGTATTTCCCTAATCAGAGCTGGCAACTGTACTTTCTCCTCAGTGCCTGTTGCTAGGCAACCAGGTTCTGTCAGTAAAAAGCCCTTTCCACACCTATTTTGGCCTTTGGGAGAAAACTCATTGGGGCCAGTCCTGATAGGGTTGCCAACTCCAGGTTGGGAAATTCCTGGATATTTGAGGGGTGGGGCCTGGAGAAGGTGAGGTTTGAGGAGGGGTGGGACCTCAGACACATACAATGCCATAGACTCCACCCTCCAAGCCAGCCATTCCCTCATGTGAAACCATTGTTGCCAATCTCCAGGTGGGGGCTGGAGATCACTCAGAATTACAACTGCTCTCTCAGAGGGAGGGGGAGGAGATGGAGAGCTGAAGCCAGGGGGAAGATAACAGTAGGTTGACATTTGGCTGGGAGAGATATAGGGTTGCCAACTCCAGGTTGGGAAATTCTTGGAGATTTGAAGGGTGGAGCCTGGAGAGGGCAAGGTTTGAGGAGGGGGTGGGACCTCAGACAGGTACAATGCCATAGACTCCACCCTCCAAACCAGCCATTCCCTCATGGGGAACCATTGTTGCCAATCTCCAGGGGAGGGATGGAGATCACGCAGAGTTACAACTGCTGTTCAGATGGCAGAGATCAATTCCCCTGGAGAAAATGGTGGACCTGTGTCATTATACCCTGCTGAGGTCACCACAGCAAATTAACGCTGAGTGCCCAAGGCTGGGGCACTCTCCCAGAGCCTCTTTCTAGAGCTCATTGTATTTATTTCCACAACAGGCCTTATCCCTAGTTATTCATATAACACATTGCACAACACTGAAATTACATAATAGGAGCCTACTCACAATAACCTGTACACAGCAGTATAGACCATAGTCTCTAATCATTTATCCAAGCAAGTTTATAAAACCAGTTTTGTGCAGCACTACCCTATTACCTGCACAGAAAAGCACCCTTGAATAGTTCAATTTTGCTTAGTTTGCAGAAAGCCAGGAGAGCAGGAGTTTTCCTGACCTCCTTAGGCAGGCCATTCCACAAGGCTGGAGCCACAGCAGAGAAAGAATGTGCACACAGGAACACTTATGGGAACCATCCTTTTCAGCAAAAAGCAGGAACATCTGTTAACTTTTAGGGTTGGATTACACCCCTGTCCTTTAGTTTATCAGTTAGTATTCTCTCTCTACCCTCTCTGCTGCTCCTCCTGCTGCCTCACTGCCTTTGAAAATCATGCACTGAGGTACTAGGAGTTACAACAGACATCTCCAGAGGATTCCAGAGATTTCAGTGTCATAATATTTTAGTAAACAGAATATTAATGAAAATAGGGGATTGAATTCAGATTCCATTGATTAATTTCTGAGTGTACATTCCTCCTATCTCCATTTGGAAAAAAGGACCCAAATTCTATGCATTATCACATGTAGCAGAGAGGAAACATATCTATTCCCCTAACCTTCTTGGGAATAATGGCAAGTGGCTAAACTTAATTCAATTGTCTTTACAACCATTTCCTTTAAAAATTAACTCAGCTACAATATGTAGTAAGTGTGTGTAAATTATTTAATGCCTCTTTCATTTGTGATTTTTGGAGATCTGTTCTCCCCCCCCACTCCCCCTTTCTATATACATATATAGAGGGGTACTTGCCTTCTGAATAATTGAGGGTGTATTTGTAAATCCTTAGCAAATAAGCGGTCAAGTAACACATGAATTAAACATCTAAAGATTCTTCCAGTCTCATTGCCACTTTGTAGTATCCCAAAGTAAAGTTAAGTGACAAACACACATGACCCACTAATTTAAAGAAAAAAGGTATGACGTTTAAGACCAAGCTCTACAAAAGAGTGTCACCTTCTACTTTTAAGAGGCACCAATCAATGCATCTGTAAAACAGTTAATCAGAATAGTGACTAAAGCAGCAATCCTAAAAACACCCATTGAATAAAACAGGATTTACTTCTGAGCAGACTTGTTTAGGATTGCTCCCCAAGAGACTGAACTTCAGGTTACCAATTTATTGGTTCAAATCTCACCTCTGCTATGAATTTACCCCATGCCTTTCAAACCTCCTTTGCTCCCACAATCAGCAGTTGTGGGAGTAATAATACAAATCAACTTTACAGGGCTGTTGTGAGGATTATATTCCATGCAAAACCACTTAACACTGACAACCATTTAAATCCAAATTATTGTCAATTGGGCAGGGCAATCCTAAGCAAAGTTACACCCTTCTCAGACTTCAGTGGGTTTAAATATCCAGGTGGGCAGCTGTGTTCGTCTGAAGCAATAGAACAAAGTTAGAGTCCAGCGGAACCTTTAAGACCAACAAAATTTTATTCAAGGTATGAGCTTTTGTGTGCATGCACACGTCTTCAGACACAGTGAAACAGAAATTTCCATTTCAATGTGTCTGAAGAAATGTGCATGCACACAAAAGCTCATACCTTGAATAAAACTTTGTTGGTCTTAAAGGTGCCACTGGACTCTAACTTTGTTTCAACAACCCTGAAATAGTGAAGGTACCTGAAGCAAGGCCTGTTTATCCAACAGGAGTCCTGGGTCCAGGAGCCTGCACCTTTAGGGGGAGTGTAACCCCATCCAGAACAGGAGATATCCCCATTCCTGGATGAAACCTTCCTCCCACCAGTAGCACCTCTGGATAAATTTTGAATTGCACTGTCACACAGATTGGGGATTGTGTGCAGACATTTTCCCCATACAACCCTGTCAGCCTTCCTGAGGCATTTATTGAGTTATTTGTAGGCATTCCAACCCAGTTTTCTCCCCCGATGGGACCCAATACAGCTTACCAGCCACAATTCAAATAAACAAACAAGAAAAAAAAATACACCACCTCCTGGGGCAGTTCTGGCTCTGCTGGGACACCTCATTCAGAATCACAGGCAACAAACCATGGGCCAAGAGTCCATAGTCAAGAGCCCTTTGTCTATTGTCCTTTGACATGAACCAAGGGGTTTGCATACTCTGACCATGCCCAGTCTTAAATATCTGCAAATTGGAAGGGAAACAGAAACTCAGTCTAGATCTTTTGCAGCTGAAAGAGATGTTCCCCTCCACTGCTTGTATGGAATCATCATATCATATGTTCTCAGGTGACATTTTGAACTGGAGAATAGAAACATGGTACCTCAACTGATCAGTGTTCATTCTCCTTCCCTAGTGGGCATGCCTTCATTACTAAAGCAGGGTTCCTAATCCCAGGGAGAGAGCCTTATACATACCAAATATCTAATAGGCAAGCGTGGCCCAATCTGCAGACACTTAAATCCATAGATCGGAGCCACACTGATATAAAACAGATACTTCTGCAAACTTAGGGGACCCCTACAAGTTTGCAGGAAAATCTGAAATTATTAAAAAAAATTACAGTGAGGAATTTAAATCCCCCCAAACAAGAAAAGTTGTCTTCCTCCTCCTCTGTCAGTAGCCTGGCAATGCAGGATGGGAGTGACGGTGACAGCAATGGAGGGGGTGTCTGGAAATGACATCAGGTCTAGCAGTAGAGGCCAGGAGTGGTGTCTGGCCTGGCAGCAGCAGTGGGGGGTAAGTCACAGTGGACACAGGCTTCCAGACTCTGCTACTGGGCCTGGAAGCAGCGGTCATGATGGAGGGGAAGAAACATCAGTGGGTCCAGTAGTGGCAATGGTGGGGGGTGGCTGGGAGCTACAGTGAGCAGAGATGGGAAGGAAGGAAGATTAGAGGCGAAAGGGATCCCCCCGTGAGTATTACTGTTCCCCATTTGTACACTTGAACATGTATAGGCTCTGCACATATCTCAAATGAACTTGCATTAGGACTATTGCCAAATTTTATGAGCAAAGTGTTCTGATATGAAAATTCCAGTCTCTGACATGGGTTTTCTCCCTTGAGATGAAATTGCTGTCATATTTTCCCCTGATAAAACTAGATAGGATTATTGCTTGTGAAAATGACACTTATTTTTGAGTTGATTGCATATAAGTCACACAAAAAAGCTGTAAAGAAAACAAATTGGGAACACCAGTTCCAAAAATGGGTGAAATGCAAAGGATCACAATGATGCCCCCTACACAAAGGGCACATTTATGCATGCCTAAAGTGACTCATTAAGGATCAAACGTACCACCACAATCCTGCTTTCCCTGCTCCTGGTGCAGGAATGACATCTGAGGATTCATATTTGGTATTTTTTCTCAACTGTTTCCACTTGGCTCTTGATCATTCTTCTCTGCCCTGATGGTTTCCCAGAAGAGAGACATTGCCTTTTGTATCATCAAGCATTTATGATAAAGAATGAACACGGGATTCCTTTAAGATCAGCCAGCATGGTATAGTGGTTAGAGTGTTGGACTAAGACCTGGGAGATGCAGGTGCAAGTCCCCATTCTACCATGGATGCTCACTGGGTCACCGTGGCCCGGTCTGTTTCATTCTGACCTAACTCTTAGGGTCTTCAATCTTGAAGTGAAGGGTGGGAGGGCAGTATTGCAGGTTGCTTTGGATCCTCATGGACAGAAAAGCGGGGTACAATACCCTAAAGAAATAAAATGCCTTTAATGGTCAAGGTACAGATTTTAAAAAAATTAATGGTCTCTAATGACCGAGTCATTTTAAAAAGATCCTATCCACCCTGAGCTTTCAAAGCAAAGGGAAGTAGCAGAATAAGAAGAAAAGGGTTTTGTACCCTGTTTTTCTCTGCCCTAAGGAGTCTCAGATCGGCTTACAATCACCTTCCCTTCCTTCCCCCACAACAGGCACCTTGTGAGGTAAGTGGGGCTGAGAGAGTTCTGAGAGAACTGTGACTGGCCCAAGATCATCCAGCAGGCTTCATGTGGAGGAGGAGTGGGGAATCCAACCTGGTCCACCAGATTAGAGTCCATCACTGTTAACAACTACACCATGTTGACACATTGATGACTGGGTAAAAAATCCCTTTATTTTTGCTTCCTCTTCTTCTCTTTGCAAACAATGCACTGAATTCCTGCTTGGGGAAGGAACAGTGATAAATGACTTCTACAGAGAATGCAAAGACCAATGAGGTAAGCCGGTTGACAACAAGACCTTAATCATACTTGAATCCCTTCTGAAAAATCACCTGAGCTAAGCCCAGAATGACCCTTGCTTTCTAGCAATGCAGGTCACTAATTCTTTTCTAACACTTGGCTCAGCCGTGCAAATAAACAAACAGGCTATTTCAACTCATCAGCCTCTTAATAGAGGGATAACTTTTAAAATGTGTTGGCTGTCAGACAGCAGCATTAAGATTTCATCGTGGTGCTGATGAGAGAGGATTTAATTAACTCACTATACCTGTCTTCCCTTGTGCAGACAAATGGAACAATGCTTTTAAAGAAGAATAATTAATGTGACATCTAGGAACATCGCAATGGAAGAGACTACACCATTCAGAGAAGCTTGTTGCTAGGTGTACAGATAGAGGAGGCAAAAAGGAAACTGAATGGCTCCCACTTTGGAGTGGGTGGTGGGTGGGAAATAGAGTTCCGGAGTGGTGGGGCTTGAAAACTGTGGCAAAACATCTCAGAATATGAAATCTTTGGCTTTGAAGTAATGCTTTCCAGCCAATGAACACTGAAAGATAGGGATGATAGCCAATCTTTATTTCTGCTTTGCCACATGAAAATTCCCAGTGCAATTTATTCCTCTCAAGGAGGTCAGAGTAGCTTAGATGGTTCTCTCCTTCTCCTTGTGATCCTCACAACAACCCTGTGAGGCAGGTTAAGATGAGAGACAGATGAGTCCAAGGTCACCCAAATGAGTTTCAAGGTATTATGGGGATTTGAATCTTGCCTTGCTGGTTCTAGTCTGATGCTTTCAACACTTTGCCACACTGCCTTCTCTCTTGGGTGAACAGAACCTGTCTTGTTATTTTCATGCCATTTTCTGTTTCGCTGCACCTAATTTTGCTAGGGGAAACATATGCATATTTCATTGTAATCTGTGTATCAGCATTCTGTCACACATGCATTGTCCATATCAGTACCTTTAAGATTGTATATCGATATGATATATATTCAAATCTACAAAACAGAGAACCAAAACCCCCAACTATCTATCTATCTATCTATCTATCTATCTATCTATCTATCTATCTATCTATCTATCTATCTATCTATCTATCTATCTATATATGACAGTGAACATTCACTCAGCCCTTGGATTTTCCTGGGAGTCTATGCTTTGTTCTGTGCATGATTCTGACCTTTTGCAGTGAATAGAATGAAGTTTACTCAGTTGCTTTCTGTGACAGTTCTCCCCCCCCCCCTTTATCATCACTATTAGTCACTGAGTGACTGGAAATATGCATGTGTGTAAGTTAATTGATGCAAATATGCAGTGACTTTAAAAAAGCAAACCTCTGGCACACTTGCATTCATGAATGGCCAAAACTTACAGTGCAGTCCTATGAACACTTTCCTGGGAACAAGCCCTACTGAACACGCCTCCCTGGGATTCTACATAGACCGGCTTAAGATTGCGCTTTTAAAATGCATGTGATTTATACCACAGGTGTCTATGTATGGTACGATTGCCTGGAAGTAGCATCCTTCTGGGATAAAATAATAGAAGAAATAATAATCATAACCAAAATCAAGATAGACAAATCCCCAAAAGCTCTGCTTTTAAATCTTAGAGAGGAAAATGCTCTATCTAATACACAAAGGAAAAGAATCTCTCTATTACTATTTGCAGCCAAAACCACATTAGCAGCCACATGGAAATCCACGAGTAGGCTAAATGTAAACCTCTGGTACAAAAAGCTATGGAACCTTTATATAATGGAGAAAATCTCAGATACTCTGAAACAAAATCTATCTAGAGGTGGTCAGAATGACATTGTGTGTATATGGTACCCCATACTAGTACATCTATCTACCAAAGAAAGAGTACCTGATGTTATAAAAACTCTGCATCTATGGTAATTTTCAAACTGTATAATACCGACAAATTGTATGAAATGTATGAAGCCATGGAGAGCTGACTATGCTCATGCTTACCTTGTATATCTTTGCTGTTTATAAAAATGAATAAAAATGATCTGTTAAAAAAAATCAGAATACACACCAATTCTGGCATAAATAGTTGCATCGGGGTGTCAATTGAATGAACGCACTTGCAGCGTAATGTGTCAAAAGCCCTCAATGTAATTTGACATCTTCCCTGGAGACAGTCTGAAATATCAAAAGAATAGGTGTGAAGGTTCAAAACAACACAGTCCCTTCCAAATATGATCCCCCATCTTGACCCCCCCTCCAGACATCTTCAGGGGGTCTAGGTGTGAGTAAGGTAAAGGTAAAGGTTCCCTTGCTCGAAAGCCAGTCGAATCCGACTCTAGGGTTGCGGTGCTCATCTCCGTTTCAAAGCCGAAGAGCCAGCGCTGTCCGAAGACGTTTCCGTGGTCATGTGGCCGGCATGACTAAACACCAAGGCGCATGGAACGCTGTTACCTTCCCACCGAAGTGGTCCCTATTTATCTACTTGCAATTTCTTGCTTTCTAAATGCTAGGTTGGCAGGAGCTGGAACTAGAGACAGGAGCTCACCCTGTCTTGCGGCACCCGGGTCTCGAACTGCTGAACTACTGACCTTCCACAGCCTGCAGTTCAGCGTCTTAACCACTTGAGCCACCGCAGCTCCTTCTAGGTGTTTAGTGAACTAATTTAAACTTTGTGAAGATCTGGGGCAGACATTAAAGCAGGGTTTCTATGTCCCCTGGGGGTAAAAGTAAGGCTATCAGCTTCCGTAAAGGGCTTGGAGTTCTCCCAGCATTGCAGTTAATCTCTAGATCAGTTTACTTGGAGGAAATGGCTGCCTCAGATAGCAGACTCCGTGGTATATTATAGAGTCCAGGAGAAACAAGCCCTAGAGAGACATCACATTCCTAATTCCTGCTGCTCTCCCTTCCTGGGCACTGCTGCCAAATTCCCAGGAACATCCCAAGCTGGAGTTGGCAGGGTAGATCCTACCCTACCCCTATCCTACCACTTCACTGAATGAAGGCTGGTGAAAATATTGTGAAAATATTTATACCCCACATTTTCTTTTGGTTCAAGCTCAAAGGCTTCCTCCAATCTAAGGAGTCTTCCTCCAACTTCAGTGGCTCTTCCACTAGAGAATGAGCCACTTAAGTTGGAGGAAGATTGCTTAGGCTGGAGGAAGGCTTTGTGGAAGAGGGTTGGATCCACCACAGCGACTCTGAGCAAAAGACAAAAAACAATTCATTGAAAAGCCCATATGCAGAGAGATCCCATTGCTTGCTGTCAGGAGGCCCATGTCCCTTCCATACATAACTTTCCCTGCTGGTTTCTGTAAAAGGTCAGCAGAAGTTGCACAAGGAGCCATTTCCATTACACCCCAGTCAGCTGCACTCCTCTCAGCCTTTCCATTTGTGAGTTATAGATTTCCCATATTTTCCAATTATGCTCTTTTTCAGCCAGGTTAAAGAGGAAGCGGTGGCAGCAAAGGGGGTTAATGAAGTGGTCCCGGAGTAACGTTTGATTAGATCAATCTGGTGCTGGGCTTGGTGCTGTGCAGGGCAGAGGACCACCATCGCGTCAGAGGAATGGCTGCCTTGGAGGTCTCTGGAGGTTTTGATAACAAGTCAGAATTCATGTCAGCTGTCAAAGGCATGGGAAAGAAAGTCATTGCAAGTGCCAGGCTGAAATGTGTGCAGGGATGAAAAATTAGGGAAGTAAGAAGGGGTGGGGGGGATGCTCTCTTGCTTATCTGGAGAAGATTTACATAGCCAACAGGCTGGATTATTCTTGCTATGAATATTCTTAATGTTGGGTATACACACACACACACACAAACTTTCTATTGGCTTCTGGTGTGTGTGTGTGTGTGTGTGTGTGCATGCTGATAGGTTTATTGTATTTAGCCTTTAGACAGTACAAATTTACAAAACCAAATAGTACATTAAAAATAAAACTTTAAGAACATATTAAAATTAATTTAAATTAGTTAGTAAGATAAAATAGACTGATCCAACCTGAAAATCATGAATCCATGAATACACACACACACACTTTCACACACATCCCTCCACTGTAGGACAAGTCCCCTCCCACTGAAGCATATCTTATGTTGTTGTTGTTGTTACCCAGATTGCTCTATTTCTTAATAGTAGATTGGGGAATTATAATATTAATGAGCAATTGGCATAACTATAGGATCAGACCAGTGTATACTAGAGTTAGAATTCCCAGGAACCCAGGAATAGACACAGAGACTGGGTAGCTAAAATAATGATTTCTATACTAAATATTCTCAAGCATCAGGGGTCATTTGGGGGGGGGGACGCGGGGGGACGCCATCCCCCCGGGTGAGGTGCGGTAGGGCGGGGCCTGGAGCTCCCTGATGGTGCCCGCTGGAGGTCGCCGCCGGCTGTGGGGAGGACACACTTCTGGTGATGTCAGGGGGTGTGGCATATGCTAATGAGTTATGCTAATGAGTCTCCCTAGCTCTTTTTCTACAAAATGACCCCTGTCAAGCATACAAACAATGATCAAACATTCACACACAATATATATCATTAAGAAAGCAGAGGTGATTGATAGCTTAGAGTGGGGTGATACAACCTGTCCAGACATGCAGGGGTCCATGGAGATGAGGGGTGGACTGTCAGTTGGCATCAGAGCAGAAGCACACGGTCTAAGGCCATGTGCTCACAGATATAGACACTGGAAAACAATGCAGACCAATGGGCAGCCCTGGGGGCTGGTCTCAGGTGAGAACAATAGATTACCTGGGCCAATGATGAGTCCCAGGGGTGTGTGGCATCAGGATGGGCAAGGCCTAGATGTGACCAATGAGCTTCCAGAGGGGCAGGGTCTGGCTTTAACAATAGAAGCCAGGTGTTGGATGGCTGTAGTGGGGCTAGTTGGATGAATTTTATGACCATTGATGGTTCTGCCAAGGCAGTTGAATAGGTTCCCAGATACAGACAAAAGATGGGCAATGGGTCCCTAATTAGATTGCTAAACATTTGAATAATTAATTGGTTTATCCCAGTGTCCTGAGGGACAGAGCAGGAAAGACAAGTATTCAGACAAAGAATTACTAGAGACAGGGTTATTTGCAAAGTGGCCTCTGAATAGACTTTAGAAATGTAGATACTTCACCTGGTGGAACTCATTGTCATTCCATAAGCATATTTCTGCTGGGTGGAGGGGGAAGACCAGAAGTTTGTTCTGAGGTTGCCTTATTGTCACCTGAATATGAAATCCCTTTTTGCAAAGTACTTGAAGTCTGACTCTGTGGTTCAAGTTGAGGATAGTGCTTGACTTTTGGGGACTTTGGTTCAGTTTAGAAAGTGGAGTGCCCTTGTTTTGGGGCTACCCAAGAGTAAAGGCAGTGCCTCTGGCAACAGTGTGACCATGGAGTCACATTTGTGCGATTCTCACATTTGCCTAAGAAGACAGAGAAATGATGGACAAAGCCTCTCTCTGCTGAAATGATGTTTAGATCACTAAATATAAGGTGCCCTAACCTAAATGGCCCAAGCTTCCCTGACCTTGTCAGATCTCAGAACCTAAGCTGGTTGGCCATGGTTAGTACTTGGATGGGAGACTACCAAGGAAGTCCATGGTTGCTACGCAGAGGCAGGTAAAAGCAAACCACCTCTGTTTGCCACTTGCCTTGGAAACGTGATAGGGTCGCCATATGTCAGCTGCGACTTGATGACAGTTTCCACTGCAACAAATGCAAGGTTCTTCTATGAACCCCCCCCCCCAAGAGTTCTAGACTTGCTCATTATGTTCTGGCATATGCATGTTCTTGCAATGCCACTTGGGAATTGTGGCCCTGGAAGGGGCAGGCAGCCCAGTCTTTTGTGGCCCAGTCTTTTCTTTTCCTCCCATATACATTGTGGCAGCACATGCTGATCCCTGATTGGCTGCAGGAAGGTGACTGCCTTTTAGTTCAAAAGGAAAACTTTCCCCCCATAACTTTTCTACTCAGACTTCGGTGCATTTGCTTTAGTAAAGGTCACATTAACAAGAGGCATGCCCTGCCCTTGGGCCACACATGACTTTCCTGGTCCTCCATGAGGATGATAGACTGCAGGCAGAGCTGGAGCAACATTCAGTAAATTACAGCGCTATTTTAAAAGAACCCCTCAAGTGAATTTCAACTATCAGGAAGGAAGGATAGCTTCTCTTGGAGAAGTTCTGAGTATGTGTCAGGAGTGGCAACCAGCCTTGTGTGCTTGTTTTGATGAATGCTGCCCTCACAGGAGTAAAAGTCAGATGTCATCTCAAAATACTTCTTCAACAGAATAAAATTTTCATGATAAGGGAGCCTGAAATTGTAGGAAATGCCATTATTCTGAGCCGAAATGTCACATTATGAGCTCATAATTTGTGAACTTCATCAGCGTGTCTAAAATTGAGTGGTAGACTGGCTGGATGACCTTGGTGTGGGAAGACCACAATGGGAGTGAAGAGGTGCAAAAAATAATCAGGAATCAAAGACAGCTGAGACTGGAAATGGAGTAGTTGGTTCAAGGTGATATGAAATACGGGGTTTATGTGAAAATAAGGAAAGTAAAGCAAGAAAATGTTCAGGTTGATTCATAGTAACTATCCATATCGTACTGTGTTTGTGATGACTGAGGTTTCATTGATTGGCTGAGCTGGTGAGATGGCATGGAATGTTCACCAACATTCCAACTAATGAAATAATCAAGTAGACCACTTTTTTCTTTGTTATGTTTTTGTGAAGGAAGGAAAATTGGACTGAAATTAAAATCTTACAAAATCTCTCCTACAGGTGTGTGTGTGTGTGTGTGTGTGTGTTGCCACATCTCCCAAGGAGTCCTCCATCAATTCAGGGAAATTAAGAATTGTAATATAGATAGCAAATTGCAATACAATGTATTGGGTAGAATATTTTGAGAATTACCAGACAAAGATTTGTGCTCCAAATTGTTTCCCTTTACATTTAAACTCTTACTGGAGGATTTACAGTATGTGCTTTGACAGCAGAACTGGGTCACCACTTCTCAATTTCTGTCAAACATGGCCAGAGTTGCATACGATTTCCTCAAGAACTGCTTTCTCAATGACCCCTTGCTAATCCAATATCCTGCAATTAGCAGCCATCCTGCCAAGTATTTGGAAAGGAAAGCACCCAGGTATAAATCTGTGGCTCAGTCTATATCAATACCTCCATGTCTGTCTGTCTAATTGCTATTGACTGTAGAAAGTAGTTTTTGATTGAGGCACGAAGCAAAGTGATATTGATCACAGTAAATGAACTTTTCCATAAGCCCCGAGTCAATTGGGCAGGAAAGGAAATGTGCTGGAATTGTCACCTTTGATACTGAAGTAAAATCTTACTGTGGTGTCCTTTGGCTTTCCAGACTTGAGGACAGAAGGATGGAGTGAAATAAACCACTGCTTACCCTAGATCTTCTTAATGTCACCCGCCCCGTACTGGACTAACATAAAAAAATCCATTTGGTCTTCTTGTTTAGTCAGAAGCAAACAGAAAGAAATTAAAACAAAAACAGATCTAACCTTTAATCCCTCAGGTAAGAAGCTTTTGCCACATAATTCTTTCCCCCCCTCTTCTTTTAGCTGAACAACATATTTCATTTCTACGAAATAACACTGGCGGAACAAAGAAATCCACATCAATACTCATTTAGTGTGTACAATCTTCAGGACTCCAAACCATGTTCCATTCTGTTTGTGATCAGAAATGGAAAAGGGTTTAGGGACTTGTAGTAGTTCCGTGGAGGAAAAGTGAAAAGGGTGCTTCTCTGGTCCTCAGACTGGCTTTACTGTATGAGAAGAAATGAATAGATGCCCCGAGCTTCATTTCTCCACACTAAGGTCTCCTACAAAATATAGGTTTTTCCCCCTGGGAAAATACAACCAAACCAATCTCATTAGGCCCTACTTTTCTATCTGGAATATAATCATTTCCTTTATTCCTCCAGCAACATCTCCCTTTCTTGGTTTGTGTGTGTGTGTGTGTGTATTGCTAAGAGATGCGCTTCTATTTATTAAGGTAGCTTTTGACTGGAGCTTTTGGGATGGGAAATAGTTTAAGTATGTATACCAATATCATATGGAAGACCTTCTGGGCCAGGTCAGATGATAAGTATTCCACTTGCTCCCCCACATATTAAGTGGACAGAAGTGGGAAACTGGAGTGGATCTGTTCCACCCAGCCAATAAGTTATGCCTCTGATGCCAGCAAACATCTCTGTGGGCATGTAATGTGTACATATATGAATGTATACACAGATGAACCTGGCATGCATGACCGAGATCTGGGTGAGGGAGGGTGAGACAGTAGTTCTCACCCAGCTTGCCCCCCCAGGTTACTCGGTCCTTCACCAATCACGGACTAGGGGGCAGGGGGGAGGAGTGGCTATCTTCATTCGGGAGGCTTACTCCTTCAGGGCGCTCCCAGCCATGGAGTGTGTCGGCGTGATGTTGGAGGCTGTGGAGAGTGTGGCGATCTGGCTGGTGTACCGACTGCCTAATGCACCGGCCAGTAGTCTGCCATCCCTGCTCGAGGCCATATCAGGCTGGGCATTGGACCACCCTAGACTGATTGTCTTGGGTGATTTCAACATCCACGCTGAGGACGCGACCTTGAGCCGGGCTACGGACCTGGTGTCATCCATGGCAGCACTGGGACTCGCAGTTTGTATCGGCCCCCACACATCAGGCTGGTCACATGCTTGATTTGATCTTCGCGGCTGGGGTGGCGGTGGATCGGATTTCTGCTGAGGCAGTGCCATGGTCTGACCACCTGGCTCTGAAGGCCCAACTGAATGTTCCACCTCGACCTTTATGCTCGCTCGCGAAGCCAGATGGACTCATTGTGGATTCAGAGGGCTCTGCGGGATCCGAGGCCCCCTGGTGGCTCATTGGATGAGCTGGTGGAGGATTGGCAAGTCCGGCTCTCCACAGCCATCGACGAGATTGCTCCCAGGTGTCCTCTCTGGACTCGTCTGAGGCAGGCTCCTTGGTATACCCAGGAGCTGCGGCTGATGAAGCGAGAACTGAGACGACTAGAGAGACGGTGGCGTCGCGCTCGCGACGAGGCATCAAGACCATCCTATAGGACGTTTATGAGATCCTATGAGATGGCAGCCAAGGCTGCTAAGAAGGCTTTCTTTGCGGCTGAGATTGCATCTGTGAGCTCGCGCCCGGCCCAATTATTTAGTACGATTCGGTCCCTGACAGACCTGCCACAGGGCAGGCGAAACGATAGGGAATTCGATATTGGCTGTGAGGCTTTTGCGAGCTATTTCACAGATAAAGTCCTGACGTTTCACCGCGACCTCCCCGTCACGATTGAGACAGTGAGTGAACTCGAGGCCCCTTGCGAGCCTTCGGTACCAGGTTTAGAGCGCTTCAGCCCACTCAGCCTGGACGAATCTGACAGATTGCTCATTTCTGTGCGCCCAACCACATGCGACCTTGATCCATGCCCCTCCTGGCTCATTAAGGCGGGTCCTGAGGGGTTTCGAGGTGCTCTGCGGGAGATTGTCAACAAGTCCCTTACTAAGGGATGATTCCCTGGAGCGCTCAAGGAGGCAATGTTCTGCCCTCTCTTTAAAAAGCCATCTCTGGACCCGGCCGAATTGGCCAACTACCGGCCGGTGTCCAATTTGCCCTATTTGGGCAAATTGATAGAGAGGGCAGTGGCGACACAGTTACAGGGCTTCCTGGATGATGCTTCAGTCCTTGATCCTTTCCAGTCCAGCTTTCGCCCGGGTCACGGGATGGAGACTGTTCTGGTTGCCTTGACAGATGATCTCCGAAGGCATCTGGATCAAGGTGGTGTGGCGGCATTGCTGTTGCTAGATCTGTCGGCCGCATTTGATACAGTCGACCATCAGCTGCTGACCCACCGCCTTGCCGACGTGGGGATTCAGGGGCTTGCCCTTCAATGGTTTGCCTCTTTTCTTCAGGGTCAGGGACAGAGGGTGGCAATTGGGGATCAGCACTCCTGGAGCATCCTCTTGAGTGTGGGGTGCCTCAGGGGGCAGTGCTGTCCCCAATATTATTTAACATCTATATGCGCCCCCTCGCTCAGATTGCTCGGAGTTATGGGCTGGGGTGCCACCAATACGCGGATGACACCCATCTATATCTAATGTTGGGCAGCCGGTCAGATTCCAACCCGGATGACCTTCATTGGGCATTGCAGGTTGTGGCTGGTTGGCTCAGTCTGGCTGAAGCTAAACCCGGCGAAGACAGAGGTCCTGGGCTTAAGTCGGGTCAGTTCAGGGCTGCGGCCCCCTCTCCCGGCCTTCAATGGGGCACCTTTGGTGCTGGCGCCAGGGGTTAGGAGTTTGGGGGTGCTCCTGGACTCCTCTTTAATGATGGAGGCCCAGGTAGCTGCCACTGTCAAGTCAGCCTTTTACCATCTGCGGCTGGCACGGCAGTTGGCTCTCTACCTTGACTGCGATGACTTGGCCACAGTGATCCACATGACGGTCACCTCGAGGTTGGACTACTGCAATGCTCTCTACATGGGGCTGCCTTTGTCGCAGATCCGGAAGCTGCAGCTGGTGCAGAATGCAGCAGCCAGGCTGCTGATGGGCCTCTCTAGGCGAGACCACATCCAGCCTGCTGTGAAGATGCTGCACTGGCTGCCAATAGTGTACCGGGTCCGCTTCAAAGTGCTGGTTCTTACCTATAAAGCCCTATATGGCCAGGGTCCAGCCTACCTAAGGGACCGCCTTTCCCTATATGATCCCCCAAGAGCACTATGGTCGGGGGCAAAACATCTTTTGGTTGTCCCAGCCCCTAGAGATTTCAAATATGCTGTGACTAGGGCCAGGGCTTTTTCGGTGGTGGCTCCTATCTGGTGGAATGAGCTCCCAGAGGAGATCAGGGCCCTGCGGGACCTTATGCAGTTCCGCAGGGCCTGCAAGACGGAGCTCTTCCGCCAGGCTTTTGAGTAGGAGCCGCCACCATCACTGTACCATCACCGCGCTGCCATTTTTGACAATGCGAACTGGCCCAAGGACTGAAGAACGGACATAGCGCCGATAGATTAAGAGGAGACAGTAGAACCTCTGAACATTGTATGGGGGACCCCGTCTTGAACGATATTGTGTGAGCACTGATTTTAAATGTAAAATGTAAATGTAATTGACTGTTTTATTTGGTTTTTATGGTTATGTATGGCATTTTGCCTCTTGTTAGCCACCCTGAGCCCATGTGGAAGGGCGGGATATAAGTCAAATAAATAAATGAAATGTATTTAGACAAGGAGCCCATATTCAGTTGACAGTACGCATGTTGAACTGTCTGTGTATGCATCCTATTCAAATGTTACAACCCTGCATTCATAGGCAGAGCAGGCCAACCAGATGGGTGTGAGTGGACATGCTCTAGTTTCGCCCTTGCTTCCTATTAATCAATAGGAGAGCAACTGGGAAACATATGGGCCTCTGATATGTGTTTGAAAACATATTCTTCTGCAGCCATTACGGTGCCATCTTCCAGGCATATATAAACTCCTGTATTTTGGTGGTAATCATCTTATTAGATCTTATCAGTCATGGCACAAGGGCCACAACAGTGAAAGAAAGATGTTAATTAAAGCTGCCTAGTTAACTTACAACTAGGGAAATTCCTGGAGATTTGGGGGTGGTGCCTATGGGGAGGCATTGTTGGGGGAAGGGAGAGAGCTCAGGGGAGAATGTGATGCCGTAGAGCCTGTAGGAGATTTCCTGTAGGAGAACTGATCTCTCTAGTCTGGAGATCAGTTGTAATTCTGAAAGCCCTCCAGTTTGGTAATCCTAGTGTCAAATCTTTCCCCAACTCTGTTCCTGTAGAAATCCCACCGTGAGACACTCTTAGGCCCTATAGAAAAGAAAAAGAATTGTTTTTAAAAATGCTCCGGTCTGAATTCAGGTACATTGCAGTTTCAAGATTTAAAAGTATCTTGATAGTTTTTAGTAAGCCTGACCTAGATAGCCCAGGCTAGCCTGATCTCATCAGATTCCAGAAGCTATATGGGGTCCACCCTGGTTAACTGGTTAGTACATGGGTGGGACACTACCAAGGAAGTCCAGGGTTGCTACACAGAGGCAGGCAATGGCAAAACCACCTTTGTTCATCTCTTGCCTTGAAAACCACTCAGGGTCACCATATGTTGACTGTAACTTGATGGTACTTTCCACTTCCTTAGTTCTTACAAACTTTCTATTAACAATACTTAACACTATTTTAAAGGAAGGGGGTGCCATTTTATTAGTTGTTGTAGATTTTCTGGGCTGTATGGCCATGGTCTTGGCATTGCAGGACCTGATGTTTCACCAGCAGCTGTGACTGGCATCCTCAGAGGTATAACAGAGAAAGATGGAGTACTCTCTGTATCAAGGTGAGAAGAAAAATGGTAGGCAGGTAATTTAAATCTACTCAGGAAGGTGGGGTAGGGCTGAGTGATAATGATCTTGTAGGAGTTCCCGAGGCTGTGACATGCTAATGGAGGAGCTTTCCTGAGGAGGTTCTTTTGCACATGGATTGGCTGTTGAAATTCTAATCTTATCTGTAGTGCTACTGTGAGATGTAGAGCATTTTGTGTTTTTCAGGACAGGAAACCATGCCATATTTATTTTTAAACTCTCTTCTTTCCTGTTGAAATTGTGTTTATGTTTATGGATTTCAATGGCTTCTCTGTGTGATCTGACATGGTAATTGGATGTGTTGTCCAGCCTTTCAGTGTCTTGGAATAAGATACTCTGTCCTGTTTGAGTTAGGCTATGTTCAGCCACTGCTGATTTTGCAGTGGCCCAGTCTGCTGTGTCTTTCATGTTCATGGCCATTTCAGTTGGCCACAAGATTTTAAACTGATTTTTAACAGTGCAAACCTAAACAACATCACCACCATCTCAGTGTGTCGACTTCAATTGACTTAGAGGGGCATAACTCTCCTTAGGATTGCACTGCAGAGCAAGATAGGTATTAGTCTGTCTGTAGCAGTAGAAAAGAGCAAGAGTCCAGTAGCACCTTAAAGACTAACGAAGTATGTGGCAGGGTAGATGTTGGCAGGGTAGCGGTGGCACAGTGGGTATATCCCACTGTCTTAACAACTGTGTCAGTTCGAGCCCCGCGCTGGTGTGAGCAGCCAGCCTGTTGTCCCCAGCTCATCGTCCACCCAGCGATTCGAAAGCCTCGGCGAGTAGATAAAATGGGAACCACTCCTTAGAGAGGGTGGGCACACCAAGTCCCCTGTGGGAAGGTGTTAGCTGTCGGTTGGGACGTCCTGCTCAGGCTCGGAAGGTTGAAGAAACTACTCGGCTACAAAAATCCCTGCAGTGGGATGCTCCGGCCAGGCGGTGGCAGTGTGGCGATGCAGCTGTTCGGAACATGACTGAGTCAAGCCAGAAATGTTTCCACCAGGCAGTACGGCGTGTGCAACTTAAATGAATTATATGTTGTCTTCCCTATCCCCTATGAAAAACATTGTTAGTCCCCTGTCTAAAGAGTAACTGTAAATCACTTTGAGCCCACTTGTGGGGAAAGCGATTAATAAATCGAAAGAAGTTCTACCTCACAGGGTGTCTGTTGTGGGGAGGGGGAGGGACATCATTATTATTTGTGAGTCACTGCTCACTTCTTCAGATTAACTGCAAACCAGTTAATGGATGATCTTTTGCAGCCCCAACACATTGATTTATAGAACATAAAAAAGGGTTCCACAACTGCCTGATTTTCTCTGGGCGTGTTTGATTGGTTTTACTTCTTTTCCTCCCGTCTCTACTTTATTCTGATTCTTTTCAAGAATTTCTAACTTTTTACCCTCCTACTCTTTCTCTGGAGCTGTCTCCCTCATCTTTTTAATGGGCACTTTCAAACACAGCATTTGTGCTTTTTTTCTTACCTTTTGTTAAAGGTAATGCTTTCCACAATATTTTTATGAGCTATGTTTTTTTTAAAAAAAAGATTTGGTCAACTTTTAAAAATCCTTTTATTGGAATGCTATTTTTACTTAACTGTTTTCATCCTCATGTATAAGCCAAAACTCTCTATGACAACTTTATTACAGTAATTCCTTCCATTTTATTAATTCTCTTGCCTTTATTTCTTCACAATAAGATTGTACTTGTGCATTCATTCTCCTCCTCCCAGCCCCCATACAGGATGTGTGTGTGTGTGTGTGTGTGTGTGTGTGTGTAAAGTGCTTTTAAGTCACAGCCGACTTATGGTGACCCCAGCAAGGCAAGTGAGAAGCAGAGGTGGTTTGCCAGTGCCTTCCTCTGCACCGTCTTCCTTGGAGATCTCCCTTCCAAGTACCAACCCAGGTTAGTTTCTGAGTTCTGATGAAATTGGGCTATACCATACCACCTTCCCTGCATATGGCATAGGTAAAGGTAAAGGTTTCCCTTGCTCGAAAGCTAGTCGAATCCGACACTAGGGGTGCGGTGTTCATCTCCATTTCCAAGCCGATGAGCCAGCACTGTCTGAAGACATTTCCATGGTCATGTGACTAGCATGACTAGATGCCAAGGCACACGGAACGCTGTTACCTTCCCACCGAAGCGGTACCTATTTATCTACTTGCAGTTTTTTGCTTTCGAACTGCTAGGTTGGCAGATGCTGAGACCAGAGACGGGAGCTCACTCCGTCATGCAGCACTCGAGTCTCGAACTGCTGAACTACTGACCTTCCAGTCTGCATACCTACCTGTTATTCCTGTTTTGCAGGGAAAGTCCCTCTTTTCTGATTCTTCTCTTTGGCATATCGCTGGCCTATTTTTGTTACCATGAAATGCCGGTGTTGCCATTTTCCAGGATTCAGTCCCCCCCCCCCAAAGTTAAACCTCTGAATAGAGGCACATACATCTTGTTTGCAGTGCACATGCATATAACAGAACACACATGCACACTAATGCTCCAGGCAGTGCAAAAGATGTCGGGTCACTTGGATTGCTAGGAAACTGCCTGGAAACTGGAGGACCGTTGGGGGCAGGGACATGGTGGAGGCCAGCAGCATGAATGTGATGATGTCACTTCTGGGCAAAACCACAGAGTTCCCAGCAGTTCCTAGAGTTATTCAGGTTTTCCCCAGAAGTGGCATCATCATGCTCGCAATGCTGGTGAGTTTTTTTTGTTTTTTTAAAAAATCCCTCCCTGCTGCTGCTGCTTGGAGTGACAGTGGGCAATGGGAGCCAGGGGCTTCATAACCCTGCATTTTACAAACTGCACTGGGAAGGTCCATGGAGCTGGTTAGTGTTGGACTGAGGACTAGAGACCCAATGTCCATCGGGTGTCCTTGGATCAATCATTCCCACTCAAGCTTAATTGACCTTACAAAAGATCGGCCCATTCGGATTCGGCCGAATCTGGCAGAATCAATTTCGGCTGGCAGTAAGACTCCCGCATGTCAGTTTCATCAGTACCAGTGGATTCGGGAGTCTTTCAGCCAGCCGAATGTCAATTTCAGCCCCATTATATCCTATGGGCCATTGAAGTCAATGGTGAAAACAGAGGGTATATTCTGGGGGGTGGAGGGGTTGGGGTTTGAAGGAGAGGCTCGAAACTCACAGGGTAGCTGCTGGGGCCTCTACCCAAGATACCAACCAAGTTTGAAGAGCATTGGACCAGGGGGTCCAATTCTACGGGCCCTCAAACAGGTTGCCCCTATCCCCTCCATTGTTCTCTATGGTGGGGGAAAAGTTACTTTTTTCCCACCATAGAGAACAATGGAGGGGATGGGGACAACTTGTTTTGGGGCCTGTAGAATTGGACCCCCTGGTTCAATGTTTGTGAAACACTGCAGGTATCTTGGGGAGAGGCTCCAGCAGCTACCCTGCGAGTTTGGAGCCTCTCCCTCAAACCCCAACCCCTCCACCCCCCAGAATATACCCTATGTTTTCACCATTGACTTCAATGGCCCATAGGATATAACGGGGCCGAATTGCCGCCGAAAGTCGGCGGCAAATCGGCAGCAAGCCGATTCAGCTCAGAGAATCTGAATCAGCCTGCAGCAGCCCGAAAGGGGTCCGAATGGGCCATTTTCGGGGGTGCATTCGGTTCGGATGAACCGGATGCACATCCCTACTTACAAGCTTGTGGCAAGGATAAACTTGAGGAGGGGGTAATGCAATATGCCAGCCTGAGCTCCTAAGGGCAGTTTTATACAAACCCCATTTTAAGATTTAAATCAGAGAAGGGAAGGCTATAATGGGGCAAGCAATGATCCTTATTCCTTAACAAAGGAGGTTATAAATGTACCTCCATTTTCTTTTGTGAAATGTTAGAGGGCGTAATAGATTGTTGACTCTTATGTTTCTCTCCCTCTGTCATGCTTACTGACATTTAACAGAAAGGATCCAAGACTGTAGTCAGCAAGGTGGGTGGGGCAGTGTTCCTTTCAAGAAATTTCAGATTTATTCCCTTCCGTAAAAAAAAGAAGCCATTCCCTTGTTCTTTTTTTACTTGTTAAGGGTTAGAATTGACACACGTCACCAATCTTAAAGCAAGCATGCTTGTTCCTCCCACCCTTCCATTATTCTCTTTTTAATCACTAGCGGTGGGCACTTTAAATGACTACTTACTATAATTACTGCGACTATCATAGTGCAGAGTGTGGATAGCATACTCAGCAATCACAAACTGTACTCATATGTCTTTGGACATATAATTTGATCTTAATATACAGTACCGCCAACATGACATTTGTATATGTCGAAGAGCAACTGCAGCATAAGGAGGATGCAGTGCAGGAAGGCACACACATAAGGCACTATGTGCCATCATCCAAGGTGTGCTTTCAATTTACATACTGGTTTGAAAATGATGACTTCTAGAATTACAAATCAGATGGTCTGCAGGAGTCCAGGAAGAGCATCTGTCATATATGGATCAATTACAACTCAGATGAGTCTGTCCGTCACTAAAGATGTAGTTTTATGACACTTGCCCAGGAGCATGGCTCATTGAGCACAGTGGGACTTACTTCAAAGTATGTATATATAGGATGGGGCTGAATATAAGAAAACTCAGCATTCTATTCCGTCTGGGGGGGAAAAACCAACCATCTTGGATGTCATCTTTAAAATGTGACACTTAAAAATCAGGCCATCACACCTCACAAGTTTTGGCTGTCAGCTTTCTTGACAGCTACTGAAAGCAAATAAGATTCGCAAGTGCAGAGCGACTGAGAAGAGTCTTGGGCAGCATTGCTCAGGTCCTAATCACTGAAGCTGTGTGGGGGGGGGGAATTAAACTGCTTGACAAAATTAAGAGAGCCAGGCCTCCCCTAGGGAACATGTGCCAATCGATTGACAAGGGGCCTTTGTGTGCATGAATCATAGAGTTGGAAGGGACCTCCAGGGTCATCTAGTCCAACCCACACACAATGCAGGTAATTCACAACTATGCCCCCCCACACCCCCAGTAACCCCTGTTCCATCCCTAGAACATGGCAAAAAACCTCCAGGATCCCTGGCCAAACTGGTTTGTTCATGTGCCACTGACTCCTCCCATATGAACTTATCGAATCATCTCTACAAAAATATGGACTTGAAGTATATGCACCATGATGAGGATGGGTTTTGCATATTAAGGGCCAGCTCTCAGAATCAGATTGGTATGCCAAGAACACTAGCCCTGAATTCATTACCTGGAGAAATGATTAGCCATGTCCACAGCCTATAACTCATCTCAACTCCTTCTACAAAGCTGATTTGAGGCAGTGTTTAGAATCATAGAAGAGAATAATAGAATCACAGAATCACAGAGTTGGAAGGGGCCATACAGTCTAACCCCCTGCTCAATGCAGGGTCAGCCTAGAGCATCCCTGACAAGCGTTTGTCCAGCCACTGCTTAAAGACTGCCGGTGAGGAGGAGCTCACCACCTCCCACCTCACCACTGAACCCACATCCTCATGTCACTGTGATGATGTGAATTCACACTACTTCCACATCCTGCACCAGATTCATGACATCCTCATATCACCCAGTTAACTATAGATGTTTTGGGAATGCAGTTAGTATCTACAGATGGCAACAGCAGTGCTGGGATGGCAATTCTGAATGGAGCTGCCTTATACTGAATCAGACCATAGGTCCATCAAGGTCAGTATGGTCTACTCAGACTGACAGCAGCTCTCCAGGGTCTCAGGCTAAGGTCTTTCCCATCACTCACTACCAGATCATTTTAGCTGGAGCTGCCAGGGATTGAACTAAGGACCTTTTGCATGCCAAGCAGATGCTCTACCATTGAGCATGGCACACTATGCATGTAGCAAGACAAACACAGAAAGGGGCACAGTACTTGAGCGTGTGTTTTTTATGCAGAACATCACAGTTCCTATTAATTGAACCTATTTAAATGTTTGGGAAGCAGGTAATATGAAAGTGTCTGCTAGGGACCTTGGAGAGCTACTTCCAGTTATTGCATACAACACCTTAGTGATGCTCAAAACCCACCAGTTCAGTTTGCAACCTGTTAGCTGGTCACAAACAGAAATCTGATTTTTCAGTGATAGGTTGGATAGTGTGTTAATTTGTTTGTGCATGTTCAGCAGGTTGTTTCATTGTATCCCTTACTAACCATGCAATACATTACAACTGGCTTTTCACATGTGCACATTCTCACACAGTCTGATTGTGTTCTACTATCCCCTGATCCTTGCTGTGTAAGTTACTGCTGTACTCAGCAGGCAGTGGTTGAAATAAACATTAGGTCATTCTCAATCACATAGATCAGTCATCAATCAATATTTTGTTTCAATAAAATCCTTCCCTTCAGTGTTCATCTAAGTAGTCCTTAGTGGTCCTAGGTAAAGGTTCCCTTGCTTGAAAGCCAGTCGAGTCCGACTCTAGGGTTGCGGTGCTCATCTCCGTTTCAAAGCCGAAGAGCCAGCGCTGTCCGAAGACATTTCCGTGGTCATGTAGCCGGCATGACTAAACACCAAGGTGCACGGAACGCTGTTACCTTCCCACCAAAATGGTACCTATTTATCTACTTGCAATTTCTTGCTTTCAAACTGCTAGGTTGGCAGGAGCTGGAATTAGAGATGGGAGCCCACTCCATCATGCGGCAACTCGGGTCTCGAACTGCTGAACTACCGACCTTCCACAGCCTGCAGTTCAGCGTCTTAACCACTTGAGCCACTGCAATAGTGGTGCTATTGGACACCAATTAGTTTGAATCAGGTGTGTCTTTGCACATGCATAGTTGTAGGAAAATCCTATGCGGTCTGAGGCCAACATATCTTCAGGACCACCTCTTCCAAATTGTTCCCCAGAGAGCCTTACATTCAGCTGACCAACACCTGCTAGTTATCCCCAGCCCCAAAAAACTTCCGTTTGGCTCTGGCTTCAGCTCGGTGGAACACTCTCCCTAGTGAGATCAGGGCCTGCAGGACTTAGTATAGTTCCACAGGCCTGTATAATGGAGTTATTCTGCCAGGTCTTTGGTTGAGGCTACAGATGTCAAATTACATCAGCCTCCCTGCCCTACTCCGCCTCAGCTTGTCTTGTGCTATGCACTTTAATTGTTCCATTGTGGGTGTTCTATCCAGCTTCTGGTAGGCCAGCCCTTGGGCACAAATACAGCATACATCATGGAGCTCACCATCATGTACTGTATTATGGGTTTTATAGTTTTTAAACTTTAGTATTGTGTACTTTAATAGCTTACCAACTTCTTGTGACCTGCCCTGAGCCTGCCTGTGGGGGAGGGTCTGACAGAAAATCTCAAAAATAAATTAAATAAAACTAGTTCATTAGGTCTTGCAGCTGTTCAGCATAAATCAAATGGCACTGAGGAATGGGGGTCCAGGGTCTCCCTAAGTATATTGCAGACACCTTATGGGGGGGTTGCTGTCAAAAGGTCTCCTAGACCAGCCCGGGCCACATGCCTTTTCTTACAGGGCTGCAACACAAAATTACAAAACCCTGGAGTGTGACTGTTCACACATCAGCTTGGTAGTCTGCCACCAACCCCTTTTACTAACCTAACAGTCAGAAGCCAAAGGTCAAAGCTTCTAACCCTCCTGAGTCTAAATCAGAAAATCCACCCTGTGAGGTTGGCTCACACAAGGACTTTCTCACAAAAGACAAATTACTCTGGTAGGTGGCCTGCCAGTCAAGGTGCTAGATTTAGATTGAGGAATGTGAAAGCAAATAACCACAAAAGTAAATTAAAATATATATTTTATTAAGATGCAACTGTCAGATTCCTATCGCACCAATGAAGAACACACTTGCAGAAAAGAGGTTTCTTTATTTGAAGCAATAGGTGCATAACAGGATCACTGTTCAGAATGAGGAACAAGCATGGATCCCAATAGATTATAGGAAATTTAAAAAGCTGAGGCCCAATTGCGGGATTTCCCGCACGCACCCTTGAGCCTGGGAAGCAACGCTCCTACTTACTCATAACATACTGCTTCTCATGGATAATGCCATGAGATCACCCAAACTACTATGATCCAGCAACCACCTGCGGCCTTGAGAGATACGGACGTTCCTGCTACTAGGCAATTAAGCGTATAAACAGGCATACATGGGAAAGTGAAAGCAAACAAGCGCATACCCAAAGACAAGGATACATAAGAGTACACACAGAGCATAGTGAAACATTAGAGCATACACAGAGTACAGGGAATCCCATTGGCAGCTTGCTGACAGCAACATTACTTCAAACAAGAACAAAATACTGTGAGGATAAAATACACACATTTGTTCAAAGTTAAAAGATATTAGCCATTCTCAAATGATAGTTCCAGTGATCCACAGTGGCTCTACTCCTGAGTCACCACAGGCCAGAGTTGTTTGGCCCATGCAAGCAAGTATCCAAGATGGCTGCAAGTGAGCAAGAAGGTGTCTACATGGTGAGGTCTCAAATAGCCATCATCAAGCTGAGAATAATCTAGAATCTTACTTCTCTATGGGACCCTCATGGTACTAGGCCTTTGCATCAATCGGGTCTCTTTATGATGATACATAGCCAAAGTGGTGGACCAATGGCTGAACAGGTGACCTAAGCAATAATCTGACCTGGGAGGAAGGCACAGAGCCAATTTGCAGCTAGGCTTGGCCCCTTTCAAGGCCTAATGGGAAGGAACGCAGCTAATTGGGAAGACAGTACCAAGCCTCCCAACTCCCCATCACAGCTGTGTTATCTACACTTCACAAGGTCACTGTGTTCTTTCTCAGAAAGGCAGTTTTGAGCTCCATTTAACTCACAAGCAGGCCTCATCTGAAGGCAGCCTGAATCATCCAAGATGGTCAGTTACAGTTGCCATCAAAGGCTGGCATGACCAGCAGTTTCTGAGACTCGTGCCTATTAAGGGGCTCACTAAGTAAGAGCTATTGCTGCCACCTTGGCTCTTTCTTGGCACTAGTTCCATTTACGTCTGAGTTACTGCACACTAACTCCAACATATTTAAGAATTTGGACCAACTGAGAGTGACCTTATGCCTCTTTGTACCATCAGATGGTACTCTGAGGCAATTTCTCTGGTCACCTGTTCCATTCCTTTCTATTCCTCATATTCTGTGTCTCTATTTCTTCCCACTCCTCACCCATTAAAAAGGCCTTCTAGCTCTCTCCTAAAGTTAGAACCATCCCTGCATTCAGTAATGTGCTTTTGTGCCAGGGGCTCTTTGGAGGATATTGTTAATGGAAACATCAATAGTTTTGTGTGCTCTCTATGGACTCATTCACTGTGTTTACAAATTGCTATCAAATGTTGATATCTTGTCTGTAATGCATTCCTTGACATTTCATTATGATTCCATAAATCATTTTTTTTTCCTGAGGAAAAGAAGTATGACTGGATTTTTAAAATACTGGCAGGCTCAGCGTCAACAATTGATATGGCCATGTACTCATCAAAAGCTCTTGGACCTGTGCAATGTCCAAACGGAGATGCCATGGAGAAGACAGATCTTGCTGCAACGTACTGTAGTTACTCAGCCAATCCCTTGCAAGTGGAACATCTTAGGTGGGTTCCACTGTTGGACATCTACCTATTGCACAATGGGAGACGACCCATCCTTGTTCTCTACTTCTCTCTGTATTTATCAGAATTGCAGACAGCATATAAAGAATCCACACTCCAGGGCATAATTATACTTGGGAAACCAAACGTTATATAGAACAGAATGAGGTTTTATTTGTCCTCAGTGAACTATCATTAGTGGAATGGAGGGAAAAACATGCAAATAAATGGACTAATTTATCATTGTTATGAAAAATTCAACACTTGAGCCAAGGCCTTTTTTGAATGGAAAGTCAATATCAGATCAAAATCTGTGCAAAAACCCCGCAAACATTTCCATGAAAAGTGGTGAGGTGGTAAGAATGTGCTGGGCAATAGCAGTCAGAACAACAGAGATACATCCCGGACACTGGGCCATTTCCAAATGGTGGAAAGGCAAGTAGGAAACTTTTCCACGATCTAAATGGTCAACACCTTTGAAATGTAACTGAATATGGGCCATTTCAGTTTTGACCACTTGCTCATTTGCAATGATAGATCACCAGCACTTTGCTCTTCCAAGCTATCTTTCATCCACAGATCTTAATGTGACTTAATGGCATTTATTAATTAAGCTTTGCTCCTACTCCTGAGAATCATGGGATTTTTATTACACAGGAAGCTTAAGTGCTTTAAGCAAAGTCACACAAAGTTAGTCAGTGGCTAAACGGAGGGAACACCATTTTCCACTTTGGTCAATGAAATAGTAAAGTACACTCAACACACAGCACACCTGATGCATCAAAAACACAAGCCACTGAAATGTAGGCTATTTCTGCAAGAAGATATTTCAATTAGCAAAATTTCCATGTTTTTTATTCTTCTGAATATTTGTGTTCCTTTATCCCATTCGGTGTTCCCTCTGAGCTGAGTTAGTGTGAACTAGTTCACAGTTTTGTACCCTATAACTGTCAGCAAGCTGCCATTCTGTTTTCTGTGACCTCTGTGTACATATTCTTTCCCTGTTGCACCCGGCTTGGTTTCTATCATCCTACTCCTGCGTTGGAATGCAAAAGATAACTGCTGGAGGTTGTGTGGGGGAGAAGATGCTGTAATGCTTGGCTATTGCTTTTCCCATGACTACTGCACCTGTGTTATGTCTAATATCCTGCCTGGTTCCCATGGACTGGGCGCGCAACCGTTCCATTAGCCCGCCAGCGGGAAAGTTATTCATTGGACCTGTATCTCTTTGAAGTTCCTTTATTATGCTTGATCTAACTGTGTATCCCCAGTTCTAACAAAGAACGTGTTTGAGTATGTCGTCAACGCTTTGAAATAAATTTTGCTTTTCTTAAAACGTGGATTTATTCTCGATGCTTGGGGATCCAACATATTGTTAGAACTCTCTTTTTCCTATCGTTCCGAATCTGGCGAGATCATGAGCGGAATTGAGGGAAACCTACCTACCACGGAGGGGGACTCTGGATCGGTCCCACAAACCTCCGCGTCTTTGGTGTTCACGACTGCAGCCTCGTTGGAGGGTGCCGTGGGGGGAGCGATGCTTAGAGGGAGCATTGATCCCATTGGTTCTTAATTCCAGTTTAAGGAAATGAATTTCTAAGGTTAATTATGGGATGCACTTTGTGATGTGCTTTGCCATCACTTTTGATTTCTTCAGTTCATTTGCACACATACATACCATGAGGTGATCATGTATATATTTCCATCAAGTTCTCTTTGGGTGGTGTTTTACAGATGTATATATGTACCACTGTGTAATGAGAGAACACTGCAAAAATACAGTCTGTATGTATGATTGCATCAGGATTCTCTTGATTGGTAAAATCTAAGGCAAGAGAATCTTAATACAATTGTACATACTATTGCATTACAATGCTTTTGATGATGTGCTTTACCTGTGCACATGCACATTGGTAAAACACTCCACAAAAAAGCATCTTAATGCAATAATATGTACAATCTCATCAAGATGGTTTTTTCATAGTATTTTATCAATACATGTGCATCTGTAATGCAGAGAAGGACAAGAATGACTGGAAGAAAATAGAGACATCAGCAAACTTTACACACAGTTCGATGTACAAAGTTCAGAAATAAAAAAGAAACAATTGAGGTTTCCTAATGCATCTGTTTACAACATCTGTCCTGACTTGGATGGCCCAACGTAGTCCAATTTCATCAGATCTTGGAAGCTAAACAGGGTCTGCCCTGGTTAGGACTTGGATGGGAGACTAGGTTTGCTAAGTCTAGGTTTGATAGGCAGAGGCTGGCAATGGCAAACCACCTTTGTGTTTAGCTTAAGATCCAAGACTAGGGAATACAACCTTCCAAAATCTGTGGAGAAATTTGAATGAGGACAAATGTGGAAACATCCCTAACTTCAACTGGATTTATATTTCCGGTAGACATAGAAAGGCATTAAAACCATCTTTATAATGTGTATTGAGAGGTCAACATTTTTGCACAGAAAGAAATGTCCCCCCCCCACTCTTTTCTAGTTTGGGAAAGGTTATGTCCCCAGGAGGACAGCTAGAGTAGCCTGTTTCTTCGGTAGCAAAATATCATGATCAGAGGAAGGAAATGCACATATTTAAGATCACATCTGTTCACAGGAATAGAAGAATGTGCACCCACCAGATCACTCAAATGAAAAGGCCACATTTCTAGGGTCTAACATCCAAATGAAAAATGGCTGTTAATGCCACATTATTCAAATTGACACTTCCCCCCGATATACTCATAACAAAAACACATCTTGTCAAGAGACTGCTTCTTATGACAGCACATGCTGTCACTCTTAAAATTCCTTTGGGGTGCTTTTAGTTTAACATTTATGTACAAGAGTAGGCCATCCTGATTAAATGCTATACACTTTATAACTGCCATGACCTCATCCTTTTCTTTACAGCCAGGCAGCTAAGGATCCTGAAGATAATCAGACAGTCGAGGATAGATCAGACATATACCAATGTGCAGCTTTCTTATTAAATGTAGGTACTTTCCGATCCATTTTTATCCCAGCTATACAGTATATCAAAGGGCATGATCTCAGCAGCTATACGGTTTTGCCATTTGTTAATAACTATTAGCTAGGAAGGAACCCCCCCCCCCCAAGCTGTTAAATAAGAGTCTAATTTATTAAGGCAAGAAACATAACATTGAATAGTCCACAAGAGGGATGAGGAGCTCCTTTTGACCCCCAAAAGGCTGTGCAGGGTTGTGTGAACCACATGGGAACAGCCACATGTAGACAGCACTGATGAGAAAAACTGGCAAGATTGCCCTTATTCCTACTTGCACCAGCAGAAAAGCTGGCAGGACCCATCCATATTAACTGTATGTGGGAGTTAAAGTGCCGTTAAGTCACTTCCAACTTGTGGTGACCCTATGAATTAATGATCTACAAAATGTCCTATTACTAATAGCCTCACTCAGATCTTGCAAATGGAGGGCTCTGGCTTCCTTTATTGAGACAATCCATCTCATGTTGGATCTCCCTCTTTTCCTGCTGCCTTCAACTTTTCCTAGCATTATGGCTTCTTCCAGTGACCAGTGTTTCCTCTAAGCTGAGTTAGTATGAGCCAGCTCACAATTTTTTAGCCTCCAGCTCATACATTTTAGTCTTAGCTCAGGAAGGATGGCTCCAGAGCCAACTAATTTATGCAGTAGCCAAATCGCTTGCTCACCACGTTAATGCCAGTAGCTCACAAAGTAGAATTTTTGCTCACAGGACTCCACAGCTTAGAGGGAACATTGCCAGTGACTCTTGTCTTCTCATAATGTGACCAAAGTATGATGGCCTCAGTTTAGTCATTATAGCTTCTAGGGACACTTCAGGCTTCATTTGATCTAGAACCCACTTATTTGTCTTTTCAGTGGTCCACAGTATCTCTAAAATCCTCCCCCAACACCACATTTCAAATTAATCAACTTTCTTCCTCTCAGCTTTCTTCATTTTCCAACTTTCACACCCATACATAGTAATGGGGAATACTATAGCATGAATCATCTTCCTGGTCACCAGAGACACATCTTTACACTTAAGGATCTTTTCTAGCTCCTTCAAGGCTGCCCTTCCCGGTCTCAGTCTCCTTCTGATCTTTTGGTTGAATAGTAAATTTTCATCAGTTTCAATTCATTGCCTTAAAGTTGTGTAATTCCCCAGTAGTCATTATTAGTAATCCATATTAACTAGTCATCTACTTTAGTAATAGATGTTAAGTGCTATTGGAAAGTATTCAACACTTGCCAAGAAAAGTCTCTCTCCTGAAGAATGAACCAAGTGAACTATTCAAGGGTTAATAAAAGTCCATCAGCTTGGCTAATAACTACCCTCTGCCTCTAAACCATAAAGTTTAATGGTATTTTTCCCTACTGACTGTGCCAAATATCACTTGTGTAATATAACTGTAAATAGTTTCGAGCCTCTCTGCAAAACAATCTTTTAATCCCTTCCAAGGGAGGAAATATACTTGATTTGTAAATTGTGCCAGCCTCTTAACATGTCTAGTTATCACGGTATTTTCAAAGAACAAAACCAAGACCATATAGGAAGGGCTGTGGGTCAATGGGAGAACATCTAGTTGACATGCAAAAGGTCCCTGGTTCAATCTCTGGCATCTCCAGTTACAGGATCTAATAGTGGGTGATGTGAAAGACCTTTGTCTGGAGAGCCACTGCCAGTATGAGTAGACAATACTGACTTAGATGGACCAAAGGTCTGAATCAGTATAAGGTAGCTTCATGTATTCAAACTCCAACACACATTTGGTAACCTGTGCAATCATTAAATAGACTTTTGAAGGTTTCCTTGCATATACCAGTGCACCTGCCTTTAAAAGCCAATCACTTTACTCAGTTACAACATCAGATAAACTCCATATCACATTAAGCTATTTACTCATAATTCCAAAAGCTGTCCTTCACAACCAAAGTGTTTATACATGACATTGGTCAATCAAAGCAGATACAAAAGACTTAATTAATCTGAGTAAAGGAAGTGCATTTCCATATCAAAGGAAGACATCCTTTTATCTAGACATCATGTAACCATGTCGTAGAAGATTAGCATCTGCTTGAAATTTCAATATCAACAATGCTTTTATTAACACATGGCTAAAATGGGAGGGGGAAGGCAGAAATAAGATTCTTTGCACCCTTCCCTGGGACAGAGAAACTTATGGCTGAGTAGACACAGATAGGGATGTATTGTGATAATCATATAACAACATTAACCAGTGTCAAAATGACTGCCGCATTAGAAAAGATTTGTGATTCAAAGATGCACTATTTTGCATGCTAATTTAGCAAAGCACTCCTACAACTATGATCTGTCATTTCATTTCATCATCTCATGAAGTGTGCATGCACATGGAAGCTCACACCTTGAATAAAACTTTATTGGTCTTAAAGGTGCCACTGGACTCTAACTTTGTTCTATGGTTAGACAGTGTTATCGATGCAACAAACATAAAATGAAGCAAACTCCGGAGGATGGCAGAAGACAGGAGGGCCTGGCATGATGTGATCCATGAGGTTGTGAAGAGTTGGACTCAACTGTGCGACTGAACAACAACACAAAAGAGAGAGAGATATCATTGGTTCTTCTTTGTGTGCCCCCACTGTCTGAAGTACAGTTAGTGGCCACTTGAAGATATAGTATTTTCACAGTGCTGCATTTCTGGAATGACCTTCCAAGGGAAGTTCACATGGCACCATTTCTATTGGCCTTTCACTGGCTTCTGAAGATATCCCTTTTTCAAAGGGACTTTAATCTGTAAACTGCCCTCCACTTTTGCCACTAAACAGTGTTTGGGGTTTATGATGCTGATTAATGTTTTAATGTGCTGGGATCCATGGGTTTTAAGTCCTGAAGTTACCTTTATTAAATTGTGGTTTGAGATAACAGCAAAATGTAGACTGTTGCAGATTTTAAGGTTGTTGTAAACTATTTTGGGGGTTCAACAGATGAAGAGAGGACCTATAAGTCCTTAAGGAAGAAATGAATGTAAAGTAGAGTGGCAGCATATTTCCATCACATCCCTCAAAAATAAAGAAGCCATTACTAAGCTATTGCAGTTTATTGTCCTAGAGCAGACCCATGCTGTAAAATGAAATATTGTGGTTGCTACAAAACCTCTTCAGCATCTCTGGTACTTCCTACAGCACTGAAATCAATTGTGTTTTTTCACCTTACTTTCAAGGGAGCTGTATGAGATAGGCTCTCCATGGCTAAAGTACACATCTCGGCTTCAATATTATGGACTTTTGCCTCTTCCTCATCCTTTCAGCCATTACAGAGTTTTGCATAATGGCTGTTGCCAATTGACTCTAACAAGATCCGCCCTACCTCCCATTATTTACTCCAGAGCAAAGAACCTTTCCCCCCTACCCATCCCATGCTGCAGTACTTGAGTGTAGATATCATTCTTTATGTCAACAGGAATTCAATTACACTTGTTTAAAAGCTGGTACTAAGGGCTTAATGGGCTGTTTTCTGTGCCTCATTCTGGCAGCTCAGCTCATTTCCCAGGGAATATACCGTGAGGGTTTTTGCAAATGGCCTGACCTTTCGTTCTTCTGCCACATTTGTCACACCCTCATCCTTGTAGCCAGGTTGTCATGAATTCCCAAAAAGCTTGCAGTGAAACCACAATGCCCCCTACTCCTGATTCCTATTAATGACAAAGGAGTTGGCAACAGTATCTTAATTCCTTTGGAAAGACCATATATATTCCATCCAGGAAGGTGAGAAGGTGTGGACGATGGTGACCATAAAACCCTTTTATAGGGTACATTTGGATATATTAGCAAACTGTAAGGGTAAAACTTGTTCCAAGATTGCCATGAAGGTACGAAGGATAAGGTCATAAGAAAAATCCTACTATATCAGAGCAGAAGTCCTTCTAATGTTTCTATCAGTGGTGAGTCAAGATGACTCTGGGAAGACCATAAACAGGGTATGACAAATGACCCCTGTTCCCCACTGGTCTATCTCCTCCTCCTGCATTCTGATATTCAAATGTGTACTACTTCTGATCCTGATATATATTTCCCCTAAAATTGTTTAATCACCTTTTAATAAGGACTAATTAGTTGCTCTGTTACATTCCAGCTGCCTTCAAATGTTTACTTAAGGAGCTCACGTAGCTACTGGGAACTGGTATTGAATAGTGGCTAAGATGATGGTACTCTGGGAGGACACCAATTCAAATCTCAGTTCAGCCATGAACTTACTCAGTTGTCTTAGTCAAACCACTCTCTTCAAGTCCATCTCCGATCTGGACATAATAGTAGTACCATCCTTCAAAGGGCTGTTATAAGAATTACTGTGCTAATGTGAAGTTTAGATCATTTGAACAGTCTGGACACTGAAAATGCCATACAAATGCTTAATATTAGTAGTATCTGCTTGGCTTGCACTTTGGCCCCAAAATATATCTTACTAGGTTTACAACTGGAGTGCCTAACTAATTAAATTTCTTCAACTGACTTCCTGACAGTTATCACCCTTCCTGCCCCATTGACAATGAGTGATTAATAACATTAGAGAAGGACCAGCTTGAAAGTCAACTTTCCTAATCAACAAACTAAAACCTGCAAGGGATGCCACTCTTTGGAGCACAGGCACAATTGGCAGTGGGGTCCCAAACAAAAACCTTCCTCTTTTGAAATTTATTTTATATATTTAGAAAATGCCCAAGTTTGAAATAGGGCTTTTCCAATGGAATCAGCTATTCCCATGGGGGCCGGAATTACCCCTCAAGGGAGAAATATTGTCTGTGGTACTTATATTCTAGTCTTCCAACCAGGACTTCTGAAAAGGGGGAATTAGAGGACAAAATGTCAGGAGCCTTGGCTACACTGAGGGCACATGGAGCAGTACAAGTCAAGGGATTCATTTTGTTTTGATTTTTGTATTGGGTCTGGGTACAGGTGGTGGGCCATGCTAAGAACCTTTTGTCTGTGAAGACTTTGAAGCCCCTGGGGAGGAGCCATCTTTTATCAGTATTGTCAGACACGGGTTAACATGCCAGAACTGTGAAGCTTGCACTTTAATTGTTTGGTTTTCTTTACACCGCCAACTCCAGACATCAACCACCATCCTGTAGCCCAGCCAGTTCATGACTCTTCACCTCCACCTGTTCACATCAAGATTCAAGGAGACTTTCCCAGCCTGAGTCTCCCTCCAAGGTCCTTAAGCTACAATTTGTACATGTGTTCACTGAAATTTGCAAATCAGGCTTTTGTGTTTTACCAAGAAAAGGTGGGTGTTGGTTAAATACTAGCAGTTAGTGAAACCCTATAAGCTAAATATGCCCAAGAGTCTTACTCTTTATTAAATGGTAGCAGTGAAAGAATTGCTGTAGTCATGCAAAGAGAATCTAATCAGAATCCATGACATATGGAGGCAAGTGAATTTCCAGGTTAACAGATTCTTAACAACAGCTTCAATAGTTAACTTAACACTTTTGGTTCTAATACACAGGGAGTTGCTGGAGTGACATGGTTATCCCTATAGGAAAGAAGGTTCCAAGCTGCTGAGGTAAAATGAGACAGTGATAGCTACTACTTTGCTTTTGGAAGGCAGCTGACTGGAAATGGGTGTGATTTCTAATGGCTTCTTGTCTTGCAGAATTAAGGTCAATACACAGAAATCAGAAAGACAGACAAAACATGGTTACCTGTGTCCAGAAGCAAATCTGAGGGTTATTATTAGAATCACACTTGGGGTAGTTATAGGTAGCTAATGTTTCCTCTCTCTTTTTGTTTTTTGTTTTGGTATTTGTGTGTATGTGTGTGCATGCGAGTGTGTGCGTACACCTGGAAGTCATGGTAACCTCTGATGACTGACCCCTACTGGAGGCCTGGAGGATATTCAGAGAGGTGGCTGAATAAAACCTGCACCGCCTCCCGACTGCTGATATTCCAAGGAGGTCTCCCATCTAAGTACTTGCCAGAGTTGACCCTGCTTAGCTTCCAAGATCTGATGAGACTGGGCTTGCCTGAGCTATCCAGGTCAGGGTGCTAATGTTTCCTTTTGAATAGTGTTTGCAGTGTGATTAGGTTGAGTCCCTTGGTACTTGTATGCTGTTACAGGAGAACTGGATGTTCACACTCTCAAAATTAACCATGTTAGGTGGGCCACCTTTACAACATTAGGAGAAACCCAGCAGCTAGTTCTGATAGACATAGGCCCCAGTCACTCGGGAGATTTTGGCCCGGAAGAGGGACGGATCGGGGGCGCAGCAAACTGCAACATCTGGGAAGCGGCACGCACCCATCCCCAATCCGTCCCTTCAGGTCAAAAACGTGAATTTTAAAAAAAACCTAGGAAAAAGTAGCAGCTACCTGAAATGGCGCAGCAAGCACGGCCGTGGGATCGCCGGCGCACCCGTCTTCAGGAGCATTCGAGGCTCCCGGCCGAACTGCGCATGCGCACACATGCACAGCCAGCTGCCTCGTTCTCCCTTCCATGGCTTCCCCCTGGCATCTGATTGTGTCGGGGAGCAACTGCGCAGTGGCTCAGGGGATCTGTCTGATCCCGCCGCCGCGTGTCTCTTTTGGTGTGGCTCTAAGAAGCCGCACTTTGGCCGCATCAATTTTCCCCGTGTGACCGGGGCCATAGCTTGCAAATGGAGCTGCCAATTTATACTGGGGAGGTCCAGTTGAAACTAATGAACTGCTTATTTACTAATTAAGTGAAAGTAAGTAGTTGAAACTGTACGGGACATATACAATTAAGACAAAATCATTCAATGAAGTAACAAAAGGAGATGTATAAAGGGCAATTTCCTAAAGTGGTCAAACCCTAGGGGAAAATGCCTGTTCAGTCTCTGATCATAGCTACCCCCCCCCCCAGTTCCTCAAGGGCAGACGTTTGAAGGGTTTCTGTGTAGTTCCCAAGAGTGGGTCTACTTTATGTCTGCTGGACCAAAAGGCACACAGCTTACGCTAAAATCAAACAGGTCCAGTTCAGTGTTCCCTCTAAGCTGAGTTAGTATGAGCTAGCTCACAGTTTTTTAGTCTCCAGCTCACACCTTTTTGTCTTGGCTCAGGAAGGATGGCTCCAGAGCAAACTAATTTATGCAGTAGCCAAATCGCTCACTCACAACTTTAATGCCAGTAGCTCGCAAAGTAGAGTTTTTGCTCACAAGACTCCATGGCTTAGAGGGAGCATTGGTCCAGTTATGGGGCTCCTGGTTCACAGGCTCCACCAGTTCTCTGGATAGAGTCTGCCTTTTATTTTATAACATTTCTACTCTGCCTTTTTACTCTCACAAGGGCCACCAGGTTGGCTAGCAAATTTAAAACATACATATTAAAATCATATTTTAAAACTATTAAAACCAACCAAAAAACCCTCCAACACATCATTGCAATAATTAAACCCAGAGCTAAATTACATACAAAGAACAATTAAAACACTGGGCGGGAAGGAGGGATTACTGAGAGAATGCCAAATGAAACAGAAAGGCCTTAACTCGCTGGTGGAGAGCTGCAACAGATGAATCTCCCTGGTGGGAGAGTTCCAGAGGTTTGATGCCACTACCAAGAAGGCCCTTCTCCTGTGTTGTAGCTGCCTGTTCTCAGAAGGTGGGGGCACCCAAAGCAGGGCCTCCAACAATGACCATAAGAAACAGGTAGGTTCATAAAGGAGTCGGTGGTCCTTCAGTTACGTTGGTCCCAAACCTTATAAGGCTTTAAAGGTCAGCACCAGCACCTTGAATCGTGCCTGTAAACAAATTAGAAGCCAGTGTAGAGGGGCCAGAACTGGAGTGATATGGCCTTCATCCTAGGGTTGCCAGGTCCTTGGCTCCAGCTGGCAGGGGGTGGGAGGGAGCTTTCTGGGAGTGGGGGGGTGACATCGCCACACATGATGTCCCTGGTGTGATGATGTCACTTCCACATGATGTCATCATGCCAGAGACATCGCACCAGAGCCTGGCTGTTGGGGGCAGGGCCTTCCCTGATGGCCAGCTGGCTGGCAGTGGGCAGGAGCCCACAGAATCGGGGGAATCCCCTGCTCCCACATAGGGGCTAGCAACCCTACTTCATCCTGGTGGCAGCATTCTGCATCAACTTTTCTGGATACTTCTCAAGGACAGCCCCATGCCTAATCTAGATGTAACCAGGGCATGCATCACAGTTGCCATACTTTATTCTGCCCAGGAAAGACCACAGCTGGCTAAGCAGTTAAAGCTGGTAAAAGACTGGTAAAAGGCTCTCCCAGCATGAGGGTTGGGTGCAGGACCATGGTGGGTGGCATCATTGCCAGCATGATGATATCACGTCCAGGTTAGTTTTAGGAATCACTGGAAACTCCATGGAAAGTCTTTACCACAGAGTTTCCAGTGATCCTTAGAGCTACTTGCCATCTCATCTGGGTTTTCCCAGGAAGTGATGTTGTCACCCCAATAACACTGCTGGTTGTTGGTTTTTTTGTCTGTTGCTATTTTAATTTTTCCTTGACCACTGCTTGGTACTCAGGTGCCCAACCAGGGCTTGACAGGCCTGCTCCTGGCCACAGCTGCTACCTGCTTATCCAGCAGTAGACCTGGATCCAAGAGCACCCCCACACTATTCCTTCAAAGGGAATGCAACCCCACCCAGAACAGGTGACACCTTAAAATCCCAGCTAGACCTCCTGCTCCCCAGTAGCACTTCTATCGTGTCAGGATTAAGTTTGCTACTGCATGGCAGACCTGGGGTAGGCTTGCCATTTGCCCACCCACAGTTGGCAAACCCCTGCTCTTTGCCCCAGTTCTCCACTCTCAAAAAACTGAGCAAGAGAAAAAATGGCTGGAAAATGGCCTCCATGTCTCTGTGGTCTCTATGGTCATAGATATTAGGGGAAACCCCCAAAGCACCATCTGGAAGTAATGTCACATCCTTTCCAAACCTGTCCTTCCCAGGCACTGCCCTCAAAATCTCTGAGTATTTGCCAGGGCAGTGCTGGCAACTGCAGTCCAGGGAAACATGGAGCCTTGGTTGGGGGATAGGCTATGGGAGAATAATGCTCCACTGATGGAGCTGCATTCCACTTTAATGATGGCTCAGGGCAGGTCCTGATAGTAAACCCATATATATGGGTAGCACTTTTTTCCCATTCATTCTCTAAAATGTTCAACACTGGAATTTCCTGTGCCAACTTTGAGTGATTCCTCTGTTTGGTATTTGGCTTTGTGACTGCACGCACGAAGCCTTGCAAAGTCATCTGTTGGATTTTGGGCTTCCTGCTGTACATGCAAATGTACTTTTCAAAGGGTTACTCTCACTTTAATCACCACTGCTAAAAGGACCTAGCTCTTGCCTTTCATCTGGCAGCAAATTAATTATAAAAGCTCTGTGTTAATATTAATATTGTCTCACTGTAGATCAATGGTTTTATTACCTTTGATTCTAATATTACCCGTTTGATGACAAAAAAAAAAAAGAACCTGGCGGTATAAAATCCGGAGATTTCCAGTCTGGTAAATTCAGGTAAAGATTTAAATGGAAATGTTTTATCTTTTAATCTGTTGACCTAGTTTAAAGTTCAGAACTGTAATCTATCTAAACTGAGAAATTGTTCACTTTTTAATGGAAATGATTTAAAGAAGTTCCAAGTACATGTTCATTTGCCTCATGCCTCCTTCAGCCAAATGGACTGTGGATAGGACAGGAACTAAGTTAATGAGGGGCAGAGTGCTCTCTCCTAACTTAGTGGAGAGATGGAAAGAAAGGCAACAGCCCCACATAGATCCTTGGAAAGTGGTGGCAGTTTAATTGTGGGCAGTCTGAACATGTGGCTACAAGTTTATACATGTATACATGTGAGGCAACATGGTGTAGTGGTTAAGAGTGGCAGACTCTAATCTGGAGAACTAGGTTTGATTCCGCACTTCTTCACATGAAGCCTGCTCGGTGACCCTGGACCAGTCACAGTTCTCTCAGAACTCTCTCAGCCACACCTACCTGTTGGTGTGTGTGTGTGTGGGGGAGAAGTAAATGCACTGTCAGCCACTTTGAGGTCCTTTCTGCATTTACCTGCCAATCAGTGTTCAAGTTGAGGAAATTTAAGTCCATGGCAAAACACCATCCAAATAACCAGGGGCAACAGCAGGCTGAAACTCGGCTAACTACTGAAGGGAGGTAATGTAATGCAGAATGGGGGGAAAAACAGAATAAAAACAGGGAAAAAAAACGGAATAAGAACTCGATTTTAGTGCAGAAGGGGGAGGACTGGATTTAAAAAGTTGAATTCAATTTTAATGCAGAATTGCTTGGAGGACACCGTAGTGAACATAGATTAAAAGAAAAGTGCAGAAAGGGCCTGAAATTCCTTAAGGTAGAGAAAAGTGAGATAGAAAAACCTACTCTTCTTATACTCTTCTTACACTCCACATGTTAAAGTCAAACTCTGTTGATCATTCTGAAGACTCCACCAGATACAGGCAGAGAAATCTGGAAGGGACTGGAGACCTTCTTGCCACCTTTCTCCCAATGAAGTTCATCATTTTTTCTTTCGGGGATTAATTTTCCTTAAGGATTTAGACAGGGAAATCAAGGATGATGAGCTGCTGAAGCTAGATAAGACAAGCGTAGACAAACCACAGATGTTGCTGATGTGCACCTAGATAAAACACTATGAACAAGTAACCTTGACATGATTGTATGTACAATTGCTCCTCTGCAATGGCAGCACACCGTACACAAAGAATGTCAAAGAGCATCTCTTTAACCAAGGAGGAAAGACTTGCCTTCACCCTCTTTTGGCTTCTGACATCAGCACACAGCCAAATGTGATTAGCTATCCTTCGTCATGCCCTGACCTGGATGGCCCAAGCTAGCTCAACCTCACCATATCTCAGAAACTAAGTAGGGTCGGCCATGGCTAGTACTTAAGTGGGAGCCCTCCGAAGAATTCCAGGGTTGCTAAGCAGACACAAGCAACTGCAAACCGCATCTCTTAGTTTTTTGCCCTGAAAACCCTACAGAAGTGGTGTCAAACATAAGGTCTGGGGGCCAGAACTGGCCCGTCCAGGGCTCTTATGTGGCCCGCAAGCAACTAGTGCAAGGGAGGGAACAAAAGACTGCTCAGGGAGGGGAGTGGGTGGAGCTGCTCTGTGGCTTCAGCATGGCAGAACAACCTCATCTGCAGCAGTCGAGCAGCATGGGAGTGTCTGCCCACTGCTGCACTGCTGGCTCTCCAGTCTGCCCATGTGGGTTTTCCTCTGTACCAGCCCATGGGGCCTTACAGCAAGGATACAATAACTCGGAGCTTACCAGGTCCTGTCCTTTATACAGTTTGTATCTCTGGTACCTGTAGGACTGCCAAATCCCCCCGGGGGGCGGATTTCCCCCCGCTTTGGAGGCCCGATTTCCGACGCCGTGGAATCGGGCCCCGGGGGAAACCCCACCCCGGCGTCCACGTCAGCCGGATGTGACATGTGATGCCGGGCACGCTGGGGGCAGGGCCACAGCCATGTTTTCCCCTCAAATGGCTGTGGACCCACCCCCAGCATGCCCGGCGTCACACGTCACATCCGGCTGACGTGCATGTGGCATGCGTGCACTTCGCGCGCGCGGGATCACCAGCCGGGAGCCCCCCGCCGCCAGATAAAATACATTTGGCAACCCTAGGTACCTGGCATTACATTTTATGGCACACATGGCCCGGCAAAGTGACATTTATGTCAGATCTGGCCCTCAAAAAAATGAGTGTGACATCTCTGCCCTTCAGGATCACTATAATTTGGCTGCAACTTGATGGCATTTACACACACACAAATACACACACACACACCCTTCATCATGAAGCTAATACATATTAAGGGCAATGCTTTCTGTCCTTACTCTGTATTAGCTTCATGATGACACCTTAGAAACAATTAATATTAAAGAATCGGTGGTGGGAATGGCTTACATCCTTCTCCTCTCCTCCATTTTATCCTTACAACAACCATGTAATGTAGGTTAAGCTGAGAAAGAGTGACTGATCCAAAGTTACGCAGCAAACTTCCATGGCAGAATGGGGATTCAGACCTGGGTCTCCCAGATCGTAGTTGATGCTCTAACCCAGGGATCCCCAGTGTGATGCCTGGGAGTGCCATGGTGCCCACTGACACCTTTTCTGGTGCCTATCAAGTGTTTTTGCAAAGAGGGGACAGGCGGGACTTTCCCCCAGGAAAGCGTCTGATTGGCCATTAGAGACTTGATTGGCTGTACACATCTATAAAAACATTACTTCAAGAGCAGCTGCCACCACATCACAAGGTTACTCACTATGTGACTGAAGGTAAGTTGTGGGAGCCATATTGTGGCTGGCTCCATCTCCTGCAGAAGCCATTTTGTGGCAGCCATTTTGAGGCTGTGCTCACCATCCTGTGTCAGAATTCCAAAGGTGCCCACAGAGTCAAAAAGGCTGCACCATACTGGCTCAGTGCCAGTATGAAATTTACATTACTTTCACCTCTGCCTGGACCTAGACCATGAAGACGATTCAGGAAGAAAAAGGCAGACTGACAGATGAACAGAGATATGTGTCATTACAAAGGACAGGATGACCAGAAGGGTGGGAAGAGGCATCTGACCATATTGGATAGCTCAATGTGCAATAACACTGCTTCCCTGGAGTTATGTAGGAGAACGTGAATGTACAAGATGTGGGAGCAGATGGTGAATGTGGAATGCATGGGACCACGTAGGGTAATTCTGCTTATTGTATTGTAATAGAGAATAATTGGTATGGATTACTATAGAAGGGAAATAATTCCTAATGTTGTACTTTGACATGCAAAATACTTACCTGTCGAGCAAATAGCAGCACAGCGAGATTAGTGTAATAATATAGCATTTACATTGTATATTACCAGCCATTGTTATTTCTTCTTATTTTTACCTCTTATACAAGAATTTGCTTATTTATATTGTCAAGATGTAGGGAACCGAAGTTTTATCCAGCCAGATAACAGGTGTCATTGCAGAGAACAGGAGGAGGGAGAAGTGAGACCAGCGGGAGTGGCAGGGAGGAACTGGGGCAGCATAATGAGCAGCGCTCTCTCTTTCTTCCAGGTTTCCAAGAATAGTCTTGGAGCTCATTCTTTAACCAAGAAGTACAGATCATTGAGTTTCTCTGCAAAGCACAACTTCTGCTCTGGAATGCTATAAAATTGTCTTTATTTATACAGATATCCTTGTCTCTGTCCCTGCTAAATGATTGTAGTCAGGGCTGGCTCGAGGTGTTTCTGTGCCCGAGGCAAGGGCGCCTTATGGAGCAGATGCCAACCTCCCGGTGGGGCCTGGAGACCTCTGGAGCCAGCCACCCTTTTGCTGCTGCCACCACCGCCTCCCCCCGCCGCCGCCACGACCCAAGGGGGGGAGGAGGGGGGGAGGCACAGCTTGGCGCCCCATCCAGGGCCCAGCGCTCTAGGCGAATGCCTAGTTTGCCTAGTGGGTGAGCCGGCCCTGACTATAGTGCCACCTCCCCTTTTTTTACCTTCTGGGAATGCTATCTTTCCATTTTTCTTGGTGTGATTTGCTAGCGTCATTTTTCAATGTTTAGCTCACCCCCACCCAAGATCTCTAGAATTTAAATCTCTGGGGAATAGGGTTGGGTGCTGCTATAATACACAGGAATCTATAAAACCAACAAGTGAAAATTGGACAAAAAAACCCATTGGGGAGAAATGTAAATAAACATTTTAAAAACTAGGAGTAAGGCCCATCGTGGGGGAAAATACAATGAGGTCTAGAAAGAGGCTCCAGGGGAGTGGCTGGTGGGGCGGCGGAGGGAAGGGTAAAATAGAGGGAAGTGAGCCATGTTTATTTCCTTCTGCTTAGCTATAAGGCAGGGTTGTCTCAAGTCATTTTGCTGCCCCAAGTGGGTAGTATGGGAGGAGAGCCACATGGTTCCCTCCACCCCTGACTTATGCTGATTTTGGGGCTATGCAGTGGCAGCTAAAGTAGAAAAGCACCTCCTCCTATGCCATGTTTCTGGGTCCCAAGGGTCTGGAAAGCAGTTCTGTAGCCAGTTATAGGGTTGCCAGCTCTGGGTCAGGAAATACCTGCAGATCTGAGGGGGGAGGGCAGGGTTTGGGGTGGCGAGGGACCTCAGCAAGGTATAATGCCATAGAGTCCACTGCCGAAAGCAGCCACTTTCTCCAGGAGAACTGATCTTAGTCATCTGGAGATCAGTTGTAAATGCTGGAGATCTCCAGGTGCTGCCTGGAGGTTGGCAATACTTAGGGGAGGGCCAGGTTAGTTGAAGGACTTCAGTGAGGTATACTGCCATACAGCTCACCCTTCAAAGCAACCATTTTCTCCATGGGGACTGGAGATCAACTGTAATTCAGGGAGATGTCCAGGCCTTCCCTTTCCCCCCAACCCCCATTTAACAGTTTAACTGATTAACACTTCAACTGACTCCCTGCTAATGCCCCATGGCCTCTTGGGACTCCCAATTTGGGAGTTGTAGTTCTAATTCCCTTTGCTATGGTTGCAGTAAGGCCAGCTGAGAACGGCAACTCCCAAGATACAAAGCATCAAAAGTGGAGGTGTAAGAATGGAGGAACCAGTGGGACAGGCCAATAGGACACCAAGGCAGCTTTCCCGGTGGCCAATGGGAGAGTAGGTGAGTCGCCGCCAGCATGACTTGCCTTTTATATATTAGATAGGAAACATTGGGTCATTTTGCATGCATGGTTGCTCCAGACCATTGTGGACTGAAGATATCAGGTATTGGGTGGCAGGAGCTTGTGAGCCTGAGCTGGCTTGGCATCCCAACCCCTTCACAACTATGGTGAATGAGTTTTCTTGCCTGTAACCCAGTCTGAGGACGGGCATTAATGACATATGCTTCAGATAAATCAAATTTCAAATCCCTGTGGTTTCATTTCAAGTGATTATGGAAACCAATAAATTGCGCCTACCGATCAGCAACGAGCCAGAGAATTTGAGAGCAGCTGACCTTGGTTTACAGCTATTTCTCTTCCCGTGCTTGTGACTGAGCCTTTTATATGATGCATCTCATCTGTTTTTCCATAAAAGATTAGTAGAATTTTATGGCCAGAAGGGATCTTTATGATCATCAAGTCCGACCTCGAAATATAAATGAATCCAACTAATTTCAAAGAACATTTGTTGCTCTTAATTCTTTTTCTGGGGTGGGAAACACTCGTAGTTAATTTCTTGCAAGCGGTCGTAACGAGCTACCTTTTCATGACTGCATGACAACAAAGCCATTCTTCTCATTTTCTCAGCCCCTGATCTCACAGTGGGATGCGCGGGCTTTGATCTGATTTTTAAAAACACCTTGATTTCAGTGCTGACAGTTTGGATTAAGACTCTGGAGAACTTTATTTGTTTATGTGTCTCATGGAAGTTAGTGCTCTTGCCGTGATAAAGGCGCACCACCCTATTTAGGTCACCCTAATTACAAACCTTCATGTGGGAAATAGCCTTATAAACCAAACACCCGTTTTCCTCTTCTTCTTTTAATTATGATTTTGTTCTTAGCAAGGTGGCGATTAAATGGAATGCTCCAGATTAAGAGTGAGTAGAAGGCATTGTTAAAGAAATGAGCGATGGGCTGTGGTGAAAGCCGAGCATGACTCTGTTTTATCTTTTGCAATGAACAAAATAAGTGGAGCGTTAAATTGTGGGACTTTCTTCAGGCAAGTTTGTATCCTTATAGAAGACCTCTGCAAATCCTGCTGCTTTTGAGTTTCTGCAGAATTCTTGTGGTTTGTAAGAGCGCTGCTTTTGTGAGATTGTAACATCCACCCAGAACGTGTCCTCCTCTGTAATTCTACTGAACAATTCACATGATCCAGCCATTCTGGTGACTGTTTCACCACATGGCAATGCCCTAGAGAAGCATAGTGACTGGGAGGAGGAACCAGGGCGACAAAATCCTGGAGGCCCTGGCCATCCTAAAGGCCCGTGGGGCCAAGCATGCTAAATGATACATTGTCATGTGATAACTGCATGAGTGTGGATGGTACAGGGCAGGAGTGCCTGTAGTGGCTCTTGTTGGTCATCCTGATAAATGACAGCCTCCTTCATTGTATCCACCATATTTTTCTCTCTTGGAATGTATGTGCATATACAGAGGCCCATGTATATCCATTTTCTAAAACTGTGAGTTGGATCCAGATTAACATTTCCATTCATGCAAGGATCTACAGTCATGCAGTATGATATCCCGCCTCTCCCACTGCTGCAGCAGCCCAAACTGTCCCCTGAAATCTGTTTCCTGTGGGTCCCTTCTCCTCTAAGAACTCAAGGTAAGGGATAAGTGATCACTGTAGCTTTAAGAGCAAACAGCCTACCCTAGAATAACAACAGTCCTCATATGTTTAGCAAACGGACAGGGGACTGTGCCTTTACTTTGTATCCTTCCTCAATCTCTTGCTGTGCACAGTATGTTTACACTTTTTCTTTTAAATAGATTCCATATTACTTTGAGTATTGGAAATTTGATCTCCATAACTATGTTAAGCTCCACTTGAACGCATTCCTAAAAAGACATCATGGGATGGGAGGTGGTTGGTCAATAGCCTGCCAGATCCCCAGACTGTGCAAGTGTGATAAGACATCCCTGCAGTAGCTAATCAGAGTGGGCAGGAGACAAGGCCACTAAGCACAATCTGTAAACAGTAATGCAGATGGAGTGTTAGTAGAGCTGGCCCACTTAGTGGGAGATAGTGTCAATGATAGACCTGGTGGCAGTGTAGATACCCAGGGGGGAAAAAAGCAAAGAACCCCTCTAGGAGTTAGGTGGACATGAGAGGGTGGTGCTTCATCTGGTGGAGACCTGGGATGGTCACTGAGTGTCTCAACCTCTTGGAGGACCCAAAGCAGAATGGCAGTCAGTGGTCATCAGGGCTGTTCTATGACACCCTTAATCAATGCATCCATAGCAATTGCTTGAAATATATGAGCGTTTTGGCTCTCTGCTCCTAGCCAGCTGGTCAAATGTAGCTGTTGCCATGCAAAGAGTTAAGACACTATGTGCAGATCCCCAAAAGCCTGAACAATGACATTTGCAGTGGCATTTAAAATGCTCAGTCCTGTGTGTGATGGTGTCTGTAAGTGACCAGCCTATCATAAGCAGGGAAATGATGTGTGCAAGAGTTGGAGGTGGCCTTCATGGGAGACTAGATGGTATGAACTGGCCTCTATTTTAATGATGTGATCATTATTTTTTTTCCCCTGTTTCTGCGAACTGGCACATTGAAATAATTGAAATTGCTATCTCCAACATGAAGAACCTTAGCATGTGTGCTGATTCCAGAAATTTTCTTCATTGTTGCACTCAAAAAAATGGTGATGATGATATTTCTCAAAGCATTAAACCCTTAACATTTGAACATATGCAATTTACATTTGTTGGATGGATAGCTAGCTAGCTAGCTATGGTATTTTATCCCAGTTTTAGTTAAAAAAATTGGCCCCTAAAGCAGCTCATGGGGATCAAAATCAGACAGAATTGATGAAGCTCAGTACAAAATGTTCCGCGGGGAGAGAATGTGCAGCTAGGATGGATCCAGGCATTTTAGATGTGTGTCTGACTGCTTGCTTCCTTCCCTCTGACAGCCACATCAGTGGCTGTTGGAAGCTGGAAGGAGGGGAAATTTCAGCTGGATATGGATCTAACGGAGCGGGATAGATGAGAACTGGTTTGTTGGTGACCATGATCCAGATAATCCATACCATAGTATCCCCCATGACTATGCATGGGTATGAAAGTCAGACAATGAAGCAAGCTGATGGGAAGAAAGTTGATCCATTTGAAATGCTGTAGTTGAATGGATACCATGGACTGCCAGAAAGACAAATAAGTGAGTTCTAGATCCAATCAAGCCTAAACTCTTCCTAGAAACTAAAATGACCAAACTGAGGCTATCATCACATTGTGAGAAGACAAGAGTCACTGGAAAAGACAATAATACTAGGAACAGTTGAAGACATCAGGAAAAGAGGAAGAACCAAAAGAGACAAACTGACTCAATTAAGGAAGCCACAGCCCTCAGTTTGCAAGACCTGAGCATGGCTGCTAGTGTTAGGACATTCTTCTTCTTGGTGTTGTTCAGTCGCACAATCGAGTCCAACTCTTCGTGACCCCATGGACCACATCACGCCAGGCCCTCCTGTCTTCCGGAGTGCTCTGGAGTGCTCCGTCATGCTCAACTTCATGTTTATTGCATCGTTAACACTGTATAACCATCTCATCCTTTGCCATCTCCTTCTTCTTTGACCTTCAATCTTTCCCAGCATCAGGGTCTTCTCCAGTGAGTGCTCCCTTCTCATTTGATGGCCAAAGTATTTGAGCTTCAGTTTCAGTATCTGGCCTTCCAATCAGGGTTGATTTCTTTTAGGATTGACTGATTTGATCTCTTTGCAGTCCAAGGGACTCTCAAGAGTCTTCTCCAGCACCATAGTTCAAAAGCATCTATTCTTCGGTGTTCAGCCTTCCTTACAGTCCAACTCTCACAGCCATACATTACCACTGGAGAAGGAAATGGCAACCCACTCCAGTATCTTTGCCAAGAAAACCATAGGACATTCTGGAGGTCATTAATTCATAGGGTTGCCATGAGTCAGAAGTGACTTGATGGCACCTAACACTTGCCAATTGTTTCTGTGAAAAAGAAGGGCAGAAGAAATAGCTGTGCTCTGGGAAATATTGAAACACGAAGCAAAGCTTTCAACTGCAATCCATAACCAAGTATATACGCAAGCTTCCCTGGGCTGGTTACAGCAGATGGAGGTGTTCTGGGGCCCCTTTGCCAACCATGAGAAAACCCTGTTTTCTTAGTTGTGCCTGCATTGGCTCTCTAAATTAAGACTAAATTAAATTAAAACCCATCTAAATTAAATTAACATGTCTCTAAATTAAGACTAAAATAGACGGTATTATTTTATAAAGCGCTCCTTGTCACAGTGGAATCACCTCTTTTCCTGCTGCGATGACCCACCCTGGTGAAGATTTTTGAATACTATTATCATCTTTATTCAGGCAAAATATACATCACGGTATGGTTGCCAACCTCCAGGTAGTGGCTGGAGATCTATTATAACCGACCTCCAGGTGACAGAGATCAGTTCACTTGGAGAAAATGGCTCCTTTGGAAGGTGGACTCGATTGCATGGTCACACATTGAAGTCCCTCCCTTCCCCAAACCATGCCCCCCCCCAGATCTCCAGGTATTTCCCAACCCAGATCTGGCAACCCTACATCACAGCAATATAGTTGATGTTGGGCCATAATAGCTGAACTTTTCAGGGTTTTCTTAAGGAGAAAGCTTTGAAAGGCGATGTAAATGGATGCTCGCTGTGCTTTCTCAAGATGTGGAGAGCTGAACTAAAAACAGACCTATTCACTTGGTGAACGACCTTGGTTCAGAGAGCTGCTCATTAGAAGACAAAATGAATGGAAGGTAGTTAGTACTTGAAAAATGGAAGAAAACAGTTTCCTCTTCCTTCCAATAGGGGGGCACCAGCCATTGTCAGAAGAGCCAAACCAGACTTGACTGCTAGCCTCCTTCTTTAGGGACTGAGATAACTTAATGAGGTAATTATATTCACTGCGACTCTACAGACGGATGCAGCTTCTGGGATTTGAAACACTATGTACTGTTGACTCGCTTATTTTAAAGGAAATACTTTCAAATATAAGGGGAAAGTTAATTACATCTAGCCTTTGCCTCTTCCCAGAAACTATTATTTTACTTCCCCCCCCCCCATTTGTGAATTGTGACTTGATTTTCTAGCTGATAGTTGGTTATCAATAGTAAATGGAAATGCTAGAGTGTGCAGACGTGCTGTTCTGGAGATGGAATGTGTTTGATTCATTGTGTGAGCTGCCCATCGGCCCGATGATTATGTGATTACTTCCCTCCCTGTGGGAAATGGCATGGTCTAGCATTTTTTAAAAATGTTTGTGAGATCTAGGGGATGCTGTGATAGAATTTAAAATTTGCTTTTCAGTACATTGGAACTTTTTTTATTTCCTGGCTATATGACTGTATAACCTCATACCAAGTCAAACCACCTAGTCCATCTAGTTCAGTATCTAGTTAGCAGTGACTCTTAGAGCCCCAGGTGGGATGTTTTTCCTTGCATCTGCTTCCTTACCTACTTTGGCTAGAGATGCCAAAGTTGGACCCTGGGACCTTTTGCATTTTTTTTTAAAAGTGCTCTACTTCTGAGCCATAGCTGTTGCCTAAAGAAGGAACATGGAGAAATTCTACTTAACCAAGATAGGTAGAAATCTTCTGGGAGGGAGTGGACTCTGCTCCCTTTTGCTCATTATTTCCAGACACTTAGATTTCCCACCCCCCAGATATTAGTTACGGCTTTTTTTGCACTTAATTATTTGGGTGCCACTCTAATGAGAGCCAGTGTGGCGTAGTGGTGGGTGTGCTGGATAAGGATCTGTGGAACCAAGTTAAGATCGCTAGTGTGGCATGGAAGCTTGCTTGTGCCAGTCTGCAGCTAGCATTCGCTCCACGTTTTCTCAACTGGGAGGAAAAAGTGCAGCTCAAAACCACATTCAAATACCTCGGGGCAATGCCATATTGACTGCAAAGTCACCCCTGAACGGCCATAAATCTATGCAGAAGGTACCATAAAATCCGATTATCAAAGAAAGCGAAAGCAGCATGGAGTGTGGAAGAGGAGATTGGATTTATACCCCGCCCTTCACTACCCAAAGGTATCTCAGAGCGGCTTACAAACTCCTTTCCCTTCCCCTCTCCCTCCCCACAACAGACACCTTGTGAGGTAGGTGGGGCTGAGAGAGCTCTGACAGAAACTGCTCTTTTTCAAGAACAGCTTTTATCAAAACTACAGCTTGCCCAAGGGGCAGATGCAAGGAGGCTACCATAAAATACGATGAACAAAGGAAGTGAAAGCAGCATGCAAGGCAGAAGGGAATTTCTGTTCCAGCGTGGATTTTGTAAAACAACGGAGGGAAAAGCCAATGTGGAATCAGCCACCATGTCACAGCCTAGCCTACCTCATGAGGCTTTTATAGAATGAAGGCTGGGAGACTGATATATGCTGCTCTTGCTTCCATGAAAGATAAAAATGCACTGAATAAATGCATAGGAATCTCCAGCAGTTAACATTCCTGTCTGCTTTGTTTCCGTTTTCCCTTCTCTTTTCCTTAAGGTGAATTTTGTTGCACTAGGGACAGAGGTCAAGGCTAGGTGGAGTTCCACGGTTATTTTTCCAGGCATCAGTTCAAGTCACACAAGGGAGAAACCAGATAGAAAAGGGAGGGTGTTTTTGTTTTGGCCCGAAACATAAGGGACGAGAAATCATATCTTGTTTCCAAGAGTATATTAGGCAAGATGCTGGGGTGCTTTGCATTTCAGATGTCTTGCTTCATGACATGGGATGGGAATACTAGATCCCTTCCAACTTCTTGAGCCTGTTATTTTCCCCTGTATGTTGGCTGCCTTAATCAGCTGGTTCTCGAGAATCTTTCCCCTGCTTCTCCTCCATTTCATGCTTCCTTCCATTTTTTTTTAATCTGGCTCTGACAGAAGTAATAGAAATACTAAGGAAGTAAACATCTCCAGACTTGACCCCCCCATTGCGAGCCACTAAATTCTTTTAATATTAAGCTTATTTTCACATTCCCACAAAGGAACATTCAGTTTAAATTAAAGATGAGCCATGGAAGCCAGGGTAGGGAGTGATAAACCACCGCACACCTTTGGCGAACAGCTGTTATCTGCATTTAAGATGGTTATGAATGTTACAGTCAATTAATTCAAAGATGCGTTCTTACTAAGTATAGAGAACATGCACAAGCTTGGGGCTTTGAGTTGAAAGAGGCTCATTATATCACCTCAGCATTGTTTTCTGTCAAGGAGGAGAGGTTGTTTTATATCCCTGAAGTTATAGGAAACAGTGAAGTTATAGTGCCCTTCACCAACACCACCCCTTCTGCCTATGGCTACATTGTGCGAGGACTTTAATCAGCTCTACTGCAGGAAGGAACTAGACTATATCTTGAGACCATCTCTCCCAGTATGTCCCCCAGAGAGCTTTACGCTCCATGGATCAACATCTCCTGGTGATCCCTGCCCCAAAAGACATCCACTGAGCCTAAGCCTTTTTCAGCCCTGGTGCCAGCCTGGTGGAATCCTCTCCCAGGTGAGATTAGGGTCCTGCAGGATTTAGTACAGTTCCACAGGGCATGTAAAAGGGAGATGTTCCACCAGGCCTATGGCTGAGGCGGTGGAATTCTATCTGCATTGGCCTCCCCTTGCCCTATTCTCCCCTGCTCTACTTTATACTAGTCTGGCCCACTTTTTACCATCTGTGGGTGTGTAATTGTAGAGTTTTCAGGGAGAGACTCTCAACCTGTGCTACAGGATTGCCATCTAATGTCTGATAGTATATAAGTTTTTAAGAACTGTTTTATTTCTCTATATAATAATTCTGTTTTGGTAGTGGCACTCTGCTGAACATTCCACACAATCCCAAGTCACTTAGCTCCCTGATCTGTCACTCAGAAGCTGTCCCTATCCATTGGCTGCATTGCCGAGTCTCGCCTCCAATATTCTAAACAGTTTGCTGTTTCTCTCCCCCAAATAGCCAGTCGGAACACAGAAGTCATTTGCATATGTAACCTGAGTGGCCTTTGCCTCTAACATTCTAAACAATTTGCTTTTGCTGTTGGGAATCATTGAATGTGTCCTGAGGTAAAATACATATCCCAATTTCCCCTTAAATGGTCACAGGAGTTGCCAAAATACATATCCCAATCTTCCCTTAAATGGTCATTGGAGTTGCCAATCTCCCTGTGGGACCTGGAGATCTCCCAGAAATCACCATGTTCCCCAGCCACAGCACATCATTTCCCCTACAGAAAATTTCCCAGCTATTACAATTACTACTTTGGGCAGTGGACTCTATGGCATTATACCCTGCTGAGGTCCCTCCGCACCCCAAACCCTGCCCTCCCCAGGCTCTAACCCTCAAATCTAGAGGTCTGGCCTTCCCTTTAGTATTGCCAGCCTCCAGGCATCACCTGGAGATCTCCAAGATCAGTTCTCCTGGAGAAAATGGCTGCTTTGGGCAATGGACTCTATGGAATTATACCCTGCTGAGGTCCCTCCGCACCCCAAACCCTGCCATCCCCAGGCTGTACCCCTCAAATCTACAGGTATTTCCCAACCCAGAGCTGGCAACCCTGTAACTGGCTATGGAACTCCTTTCCAGACTCTAGGAACCCAGAAGACATGGCATAGGAAGAAGTGCTTTTCTACCTTAGCTGCCACTGCATAACCCCAAATCAACATAAGTCATGGGTGGAGGGAACCATACCTGTTACCATGATGCTGTCCTCCCATACTACCCACTTGGGGCAGCAAAATGACTTGAGACAGCCCTTCCTTATAGCTAAGCAGAAGGAAATAAACATGGCTTGCCTCCCTCTATTTTCCCCATCCCTCATCGCCTCACCAGCCACAGCTGGGACATTCACCTGAAACTTCTTTTTAGAACTCGTTGTATTTCTTCCCACAACAGGCCTTACTCCTAGTATGTGTGTGTGTGTGTGTGTGTGTGTGTTTGTGTGTGTGTATATATACGGTCAGAAATCAAATAATAAATAAAATAAAAAGACCCTGGATGGCATAGTGGTGGAGGTTTCAAATGGGACCCAGGTTCAAGTTCCCACTCCACCATGAAGCACATTTGGGCCAGTCAGTCATTGTTTCTCAGCTATGGCTGCAATCCTAAAGACACTTTCCTGTGCATGAGACATATTGGATATGCTGGCACTTACTTCTCAGTAGACCTGCTTAGGATCACACCCTTAGGGTTGCCAGCTCTCTGTTTGGAAATTCTTGGAGATTTGGGGGTGGTGTCTGGGAAGGGCAGGGTTTAGGGAGGGGAGGGACCTCAACATGGTATAATACCATTCAGTCAACCCTCCAGAGCAGCCGTTTCCTCCAGGGTAACTGATCTCTGTTGTCTGGAGATCACTTGTAATTCTGAGAGATCTACAGGCCCCACCTGGAGGATGGCATCCCTATCCTTAATCTACCTCACAGTGTGAGGATAAACCAGAGGATGGAGATGTCATGAATACCACCCTGAGTTCCTTGGAGGGAGGGGTGAGTGAGATGAATGTGTGATAGATTGTAGATGAAGGTTTTGCTATTGGAAATAGAAAGGGGTCTTATAAAGAGCCAGGGGATGTGGAATGTTATGGTATAGTCCAATCTTGTCAGATCTTGGGAGACCGTCATGGAAGACTTTGCAGATGAAGGCAATGCAAACCACCTCTGCTTAAGCACTTGCCTTGAAACACTATGGGGTTGCCACAAGTTGACTGTGACTTAGATATCCAACAGCACCACCCACCGGTAGGGATGGCCATATAACCATTATAATATCCCCCTCACCCTTTTCATTTTGGAGGAGCTTGGCCTAAAAGACTCACGGGGTTAAGACCATTGCAGATTGCTATTTTATTGTACCATGTCTCCTGCTTTGATCCCCAAATCCTTATTTTGATTTTTTGCTTCTCCCTTTTGTGACTTGAACCCCATTATTCTTTACTTTGGGGGCATTTTCTATTTCCTCACACCAAATTGTTTCCATAAAATTATCCCTTCTTCAGCATAATTTGTGTATCAGTAAATCAGCGTTCTGCAGCAGTATCAGTAAATCTGTATTGTGCAGCTAAAAGGGAATTTTACACAGCCTCCATCACAACTGCTAGCTCTTGCCCAGCACAACTGTTTAGGGTGATTAGCTCTTTAACGTCTCTCACTGGAAAAAAACTCAAAAGGTTAGAAATTCAGCCATTAGCTGTGAGGCTTTTGCAAGCTTTTTTGCAGATAAAGTCTTGTCACTCCATCACTATCTCCCTGCCAACATTGATACAGTACATGACAAGGAAGCCCCTTGGCCACCTTTGGATTTGGTTCTTGACAGCTTCTACTGACTCTCCCAGGCCAATGTTGACAGGATGCTGGGTGCTGTTAGGGTGACTACTTGCCTCTTGGACCTGTGTCCATCATGGCTGGTGAAAGCCAGTGGTGAAGGAGTATGGAACCCCCTGGCAGACATTAGAATACTGTCCAGGGGTCTAACTGGGGGATTAAAAGGCTGTGGTAACATCACTGTTGAAGAAACCATCTCTGTATCCTACAGATCCTTCCAATTACCACCTAGTCTCAGATCTTTCATTTCTGGGGAAGGTAATTGAGAGAGCAATGGCAGAGCAGCTCCAGAATTTCTTGGAGGACACGTCAGCTCTGGAACTGTTCCAGTCCGGGTTCCGCCCCGGCCATGGGACAGAGATGGTGCTGGTCACCCTCACATACAGTCTCCATATACAGCAGGATTGGAGCAGGCAAGTACTGCTGTTAGTGCTTGATCTGACAACAATGTTTAATATAGTTGACCATGGTCTACTGACCCACTGCCTCGCCAACATAGGAGTTTGTGAGATGGTCTTGAAGTGGCTTACCTCATTCCTCCAAGGTTGGAGACAGAGGGTAGTGCTAGGAGAGAGGGTGTCACCTAGATGCCCTTTGGAGCACGGGGTCCCTTAGGGAGCAATCCTGTCCCCAATATTGTTTAACATCTACATGCACCCCCTCATCCAGCTGATGTGGACTTTCAGGCTGGGACGTCATCAGTATGCTGATGATACCCAGCTATATTTGTTGATGGATGGCCAGCTGGATGCTGCCCCAGCAAATTTGGCTGAGGGGCTGTAAGCCGTGGTGGGATTGGGTAACAGTATAACCTGATTAATCTTTAGTGCCATCTGAAATTGTTTTGGAGTTGTTTTAAATTGCTTTTGTTTTTAACCATTTTACTGACTCATGAATGTGTTCTTATATTGTTGTTCACCACCCTGAGCCTTGTGTGTACAGGAGAGTACAGTCTAAAAGTCTACTTTATAAATAAATAAAAATAAATATACATCAAGGATATGTATTGTATAAAAATCTATACAAGTTGTAAGCAGAACACCAATGAATTTGCCAGACTCATAGCTAAAAGCCTAGAACCAAAGCTACTGAAGAAAATATCTATATATCTAATACCCAAGTCGCCCCGTCTGTGCGGATCACTAAATCCGCGCTCCGGGGCAACCTGGGGGGCAGGGAGAGTTTTGTGCACTCTTGGGGCAGTCCCCAGCATTGCACAAAAATCTAAAAACTAAAAAAAATATCGGGGGGATATTTAAATCCCCCTGAAAGTGTCAGAGCGTCCATGCGCATGCGCACGGAACGCTCTGCGGAGGCCGCCGCTGCCGCCATTTGGAAGGCGAGTGGCGAGCAGGGGGGGCAGAGCGGCGAGGGGCGAGCGGCTCGCCACTCGGCCCTCGGCTCGGAGCCGGTGTGGGTGGGTGGGGGTGGGGAGAGCAGCGAGGGGCGACGGCGCGGCTTCCCTCCCTCC
>NW_015166421.1:1026514-1071750 GCF_001447785.1 Gekko japonicus
GAAGAGCAACAAGTGGTGAAGAGAGAGAAGGGTTGAAAGAGAGAGCCTCCCCCCCCGCGAGTATCGCGGGTCCCCCCCTTGTAAATGAATATTAACATACACAATTGGAAACATTTGCTCAACCGTGGTCTTGTTCTGGATGTTTGTAACAGTTGTTGTTAAGGGAAATAGTCCCTCCTTACATGCAGAAGTATATTTTATTGTGTCTGCTGTTCCCACAACATAGGAGGGCCCATGACATTTGAGACAGCAATATTTCCTGTCATTCCTTGGTTAAGGTGAATTGACTCTTTCTCTCAGACCAATGCAGTGGAAAATAGTTCATATCAAAATCAGAGCCAGTCAATCCCCCCCCCTCTCTCTTCTTCCCCACAAAGAGGTGCAAGGCATTCTCAGACTGCTAACCTGATGACATTCTGTTCTTCATGAGAACATGCTTATCTGAAATTGAATCCGATGCTGTGGAATTATCAAAGATATGGTGCTGCCCTAGTACACAAAGCCACCCCTCTGTTAGCTGGCAGAGAGAGAGAGAGAGAGAGAGAGAGAGAGAGAGAGAGAGGGACAGGGAGAGAGAGAGAGAGAGAGAGAGAGAGAGAGAGAGAGAGAGAGAATGCATATTATTAAAGCAAGCAGTGCGTTGGGAGAAGGAAAGAAGGTCATGGAAGGAAGTTAGGAATAAGGATGATCTCTGAAAATGAAGTTTCCTCCTAGACAAGAAACCTAGGCAATTTGTATAAGGAAAAAAAGAATATTGTGCTTAAGATCTAAAAGGTGTAATGATGTATTGCCTGTATTTTTAGTTTCAAGGCCACAATCACACTTTTATTTTATTTTATCCTACTGTTTCTCCAAGGACCTCAGAGTGTGGTACATATTTCCTGATACCACATCCTCACAACAGCTCTGTGTGGTAGGACTCTGGTGACTCAGAGGATGGAAGACTATGGCATTAGGAATGCTCCCTCTAAGCTGTGGAATCTTGTGAGCAATAATTCTACTTTGTGAGGTAGTGGCATTTAAGTTGTGAGTGAGCGATTTGGCTGCTGCATAAATTAGTTTGCTCTGGCGCCCTCCTTCCTCAGCTAAGACAACAATATGTGAGCCGGAGGCTAAAAAACTGAGCTAGCTCACACTAACTCAGCTTAGAGGGAACTCTAGTTAGGATCCCTCTGCAGAGGCAGTCGCTTTCTTCAAGATTCCCATGGAGAAGCTGATGGAGATCTAAAAGATAAAACAGCGCAATCCGGGGCGGGGAGGGTGAAAGCACCCAAGATGCTGACCAGTCACTATAACAGCACATCTCGGAGGTACACTGCTTTAGCACACCACTGCTGATGCACTGCAGCCAGTTGCCATTGTAACAACTCCACAGACTCCTGATGGAAGACTGCCAATGCATCCTTCTGTGCTGGCAGGGAAACAAGCAGGCCCAGAGGCATTGCAGGAGTTAGTTGGCTCCCCAAGCTACCCTAGCCCAGGAACCCCTGTCAGAACTGGATGCAAAGTTAAGCCACTAAAAACAGCCCATAGGCAATGGCATCTGTGCAATAGAAAAGGCAAAATGTCCCCCTATATCTGCAGTGCTGCTTACAAGCCCTGGCAGAGCACAGGATGCTGACTGTGGCCACAACCAGCCACACCCCTCCCCAGTGGCAGCCAAACCCCTTCCCCTGAACCCAATCAGCTCCCCCACACACACATACCTGTCATGAACCTGAGCCAGGATGTCCCCTTGCATTGCCATCATGGAATTCTGCCTCTGAGGTCTTTGACTTGTACTCTTAGAGGCATTTCGCCTCCATCCCCTGCTGTTAACACAGTAGCCTTCCTGTCATTTTCCAGTTCTAATGCACTATCTACCAACTGTTGAGGAAGGAGCTCCTCCCCTCTCCTATCAAGGTCTGAGATATCAGAAAGCATCTTAGCCTTGACAGAGAATATCTTTCTGTCATCATGGAGTACAGCCAGTCCTGGTTTTAGAGGTGTGCGGTTGAGAGACCTTTGCTGGAATAACAGCACAAACTCCTTGCTCGCCCCCAGTGATCTCTCCTGTGTCTTGGCCACAATAGCTCATTATATTTGCTTATTTTGTTCTGTCAACCCAATTTGCTGACCCCAGCCTAGGGCTGCCAGCCTCCAGGCGGCATTTGGAGATCTCCCCCTATTACAGTTGATCCCTGGATGACCAGGATCAGTTCCCCTAGAGAAAACAGCTACTTTGGAAGGTGGACTCTATGGCATCAAACTCTGCTGAGGTCCCTCCCCTCCCCAAACCCTGCACTCCCAAGGTTCCACCCCCCAAATCTCCAGGTATTTTCCAACCCAGGGTTGGCAACCCTACCCCAGCCTAAAGGATGCCAGTAGGTTAAACTGGTTCAAGATCATACCGTAAGCTTTGTGGTGGAGATCAGATTTTTGACAGCCACCGTCCACACTGAGGATTATGCCACACTTTAGCACAGTTGCACACATTAAAATCACATTGATTTCAGTGAGAATTATCATGACACGATGGGAGATGTGTGTGGTGGGATATGCTTCTCTCCAAAGTTTAAGGGGTAAGAATAGCTTCATTGCCTTATTCAATTTGTGGGAAACTCCTTCAAAGAGAGAAAATTAATCAGACAGTGAAATTGGAACCTATCTCACTCCATCAAACAACAGCAAAACACCTCTGACCCATGCTTACAGCATCATCAGAATCTAGTAATGCCGAAGACTGTATTTGCTTCCTGTCTGTGGATCGAAGGGGTTGCTGCTGCGGGACCCCACACTGCCTCAGGTATGTTGGACAGGACACTCACAAAGACCTTTTGTGGCAGCTGCCCTTAGATTTTGGAACTCCTTACAGCATGAGTTGTGTTTAACCCCTTCACTGAAAGCCATCTGGCATCAGTTGAAACCTTTAAAAAAATCTAGAAACCCACTAAGTGCTGCTGGTTTTACCCCTGGTTTAATTCCTGTTTTAAACTTTCAGTTAGGGGTCTGGGAGTTGGCTTTCATGTATTTTATGACTGCATTTTGTACTTGGATTGTGAGATGCTTGGGAATAATTTGTGGCAAGGCAGCAGAGAAATAATCCAAATAAATAAGTGGAGTTCTGGGTCGAGACGACCGATTGATCAAAAAGAAAATGCCCCTTGTTCAATTGAGTGGTCAAATAGCAGTCAGAAATTACTGAAATATTTCAAGCATTAATGCATGGACATATTAACAAAGAACAAAGAAAATTGCACTAATTATTTAGAAGAACGCTTTTTGAAAGGCTTGACAATGTAGTCCTTCTTAGAAGCTTTATAGGAAACTTGTTCCTGTCTGTTCCAGAGTTTCACTGCATCAAATGCTCTGTGCTTTCTCTTTTCAAAGATCTATTGCAAATTTCTTTGCTGCACACACCATGTGTATGTAAGTATATCTCTTATGAGTTTTTATGTGTATTTGATACAGGGTGCAATGTATACATCCAAAGTGCTTCAACAATGCTAATATAACATCTGAATATTTACTGTCTATCTCCTAAATAAAAACCAGTTAATACAGTCTGGACAAGATCCCTTTGCTACACTGAGAGGGAAAAGCAAAGTTCTGTGCCACAGCTGCTGCCTGCCTGTCCAAATTCAATTGCTTCAATGAAGAAGTGCATCAACCCAGTGGTTGCCTCTCCTGGTTGGTATGAACCCATTTGTGATTATTTGGTTACATCCTTTTAGTTCTCCTAGGCTCTCTGCCTATGGGGAGGGGTGTAGCTTAGTGGTAGGCTAAGCTCAGGACCCAAGGTAGATAAAATGAGCTATAGGAGGCTGTTTTTTCCATACTAATGCTTAAGGGGGGGGATAAAAAAAATCAAAATCAAATACCATGTGGTAATAATACTAATGTAACAGTAAACAGACAACATGCCAATAAAGTATCTTGGTAGACCCTTCCTAGCCCCTATCACCCTATCATATGAGGGTTCCTTATACCCATTCAGAACAGTCTTTTCTAACTAGCAGTAGTTTCCCAGTCAAAGGGAGGTCTCTTCCAAGACTGTAACTGGAGATGCTGAGATCTTGCATTACTAATGAGCTACAGCCCCTGTTTGCATGCTGTACCAGCATCATCATTCCAGTTATGCATACAGCACAGGAAACACTATCAAAGAGAAACTAAGCAGAGGGAGGAGGGAAATGTCTGGGGAAAGAGGAAGCCAATGCCAGTTATAGTCGCCAAAAAATGTTTGAGCAAGGGGGACCATATACTACCAAATATGTCAATAAATGCCCTATTTTTATGTAAGCCATCCATTCCTGAATTTCCAAACAGAAAAATTCACCTGTGAATCTCAAGAGAAGTAGTTGTTTTCCAGGACTGGAGAATCCTTTGCTGGGCTAAGAGGAAAGATCCATGCAGCAAGCTCTGTGAATCTAGAGGTGCCCACATAATTGGCATATAAGCCAAAATAGCATGTGAAAATATGACAATGTTTACATTATTGAGAAATGAAGGACTACTAGCCCAGACTGGTGTCACAACAAATCCATTCCAGAGATTATGTGTGAAAATGGATTCCTTCTTTGTGTATCTCCAGCATGCATCTGATTTCTTGACCGTTTGCTTGAACATAGAGGAGGATGAACTGTAAGTACCATGGTGGATTTTCAGTGAAAATGAGGCATTGCTGGATGTCTTAACAATGTAACTTTGGACTGTTTTTATGGGGGAAAAGATGTTTATATAAGGGGATGTGATAGAAATTTCTAAAATGAATGCATAGTGTAGAGAAAATGGGAAGAGAGAACTTCTCTCTCATCAAACCGGAAGTCAGGGTCACCAATACAATTGATTGATGGTAGATTCAGGATGGACAAAAGAAAGTCGATTTTGTGGAGTTCTCTTCCCACAATGCATAATTGACTTATGGAATTCACCGCTGCCACAGGATGGGGTGATGTCTGTTGGCTTAGATAGCTTTTCATGGAGATAAGATGGATCCGTGTAGGACAGGACTGTCAGCGGCTATTAGCCAGAAGAGCTAAATGGCACTTCCAGAGGCTGCTAAACAGAACCAACCACAGCAATATATGAAAAGGAAATAAAAATTTGAGGAAAAGAAATTTTAAAAACAAATTTTTTTTAACTCCTAAACCAGAGGTGGAGAACATTTGGCCCAATTGAGTCAATCAAAAGGGAAGGGGGACAAAAAATCCCTTAAGCACACCATGGATACCTATAATATTTTGGTTCAGTTCAGACATAACATGAAACTGTGGCTCCATAGTTTATTTTAACTATGATCAATTTGTTAACCTGACTTGGGTAGCCCAGGATAGCCTGATCTCTCCAGATCTTGGTCAGTATTTCAAAGGGAGACCACCAAGGAATACCAGGGTTGTGAAGTGGATCCCAGACAATGGCAAACTACCTCTGAATGCCTCTTGCCTTGAAAATGGTTCCGTAATATCCACTCTGAATGTGAGAGAATCTCAAATGGGCAGAACTGGGTGGAGCAGATGGGAGAAAGTTTGTCTTTTTAAAGTAAGGTAAAGGTAAAGGTTTCCCTTGCTCAAAACCCAGTCGAATCCGACTCTAGGGATGCGGTGCTCATCTCCATTTCCAAGCTGAAGAGCCAGCGCTGTCCAAAGACATTTCCATGATCAGGTGGCCGGCATGACTAGATATCAAGGTGCACAGAACACTGTTACCTTCCCACTGAAGCGGTACCTATTGATCTACTTGCAATTTCTTGCTTTCGAACTGCTAGGTTGGCAGGAGCTGGGACTAGAGAAGGAGCTCACTCCGTCATGCGGCACCTGGGTCTCGAACTGCTGAACTACTTCCAGTCTGCAGTTCAGCGTCTTAACCACTTGAGCCACCGCAGCCCTTTTTGTAAAGTAAACATTTCATTTAAAAAAACCCTCTTATTTAAATGGAAGCTATTGTTTTACAAATCTAAAAAGCTTGTTTCAAAAGATTCTTAGGCAGGATGAGTCAGTGGTCTAGTGGGACCTCATTTGATGGCACTTTAACGATAGCCTTGAACCACTGAAAGTAACATTACTTTGTTTTATGGCACAAATGCTTTCTCTTCCTTCTCTTTTTCTGCCATAGGTGAAAAAAGGGAATATAAAGGTTGACAATGCTGGCCCAGTCATATAATCTCATTTTCTTTGTAGAACAACAGAGATACACCAGAGAACACAAAAGCTTCCAGTTAGCTCTTTCATTCAAACAGGATTTTTTGTACCCTGGGCTGGAAATCTCCCCGACTTACTCATGGCATCTGGCATATTTCCTCCTCCCCCAAAGCCTAGTGTGTTCATCTTAAGAAAACTTGGGTTAGGAGAAACAAAACATTGCATCTCTTTTCTTTCTGACCAGAGGATTATGGTGCAAACCCAGCTAGGGATTTGCTGAAACTCACTTCTGCTTGCAGTGAAGATCATTTATATAAGGAAATATTCCAAGCAAGGCAGTAAACAGATCAGAATGTACTAGGCTCCAGTAACCTAAGCAAGTACATTTATATTGAGAGAGCAGCAGAGAATAAAATACGATCAAGGACAAACAAGGAAAATAAAACTCTCCCAGATAAAATTGTGTTATTGAAACAAAGGCAGAGCCCCTGGTACATTGTACAGAGCAGCCATGCAGGGCCTCTTTCTCTTCTATGAAACATTTTTCTCAGCCTACTCATGCATCAAGTTCAAGGTTCATCCCTTTCCTAATGACTCACCAGGTTAATGTGGTCATGACATGCTAGTCCTGTACAGAACGCTCCATAAAAGAGTGCTGGGGCTACATTAACACCCAAATACCTCACTATCACTGGTATAAGTGGACAGGACATCCATTAGTCAACTGAAGGACATGAAGTTTCCAATCAAGGTTTTCTCAGAATGCAACTCAGAGCCAAAAACACTCAGCAAGTCCCTGTGAATTGTCTGCTTCAATGTAGGGTGAGTTTATTCATGTGACAATAGGAAATGTGTGGTTCTGTTTAGATTCAAGCATTCTTTTGATTCCCACCTCTAGGCAGCCATTATGTATCACAGATTATTAAAGCTTTCGGTTATTCATCTTTTCTTCTGAACCAGAGAGTATTAGGTGATGATTGGTATGGAAATATTTTCCCCTATGATTTTATTGCTGTCATGCATGATACAATGCTATTGCACTGCTCCTACTCGGTCAGAATGGAAAGATGGACTATATATCAAGGGTTCCAGGTGGACAGCCGTGTTGGTCTGAAGCAGCAGAACAAATTTAGAGTCCAGTGGCCCCTTTAAGACCAACAATGGTTTATTCAAGTTATGTCCATGTTAGATGTTACATGTTAATTTGCTGTTCAGCTTCTGTCTATAAGTTTGAACTCTACCTTTCCATTCCAATGTATTTGAAAAAGTGTGCCTTGCACATGAAAGCTCATACCTTGAATAAACCTATGTTGGTCTTAAAGGTGCCACTGGACTCTACATTTGTTCTGTATCTCAAGGGGTTCTCAAGCTTTGTTATTATATTGTTCTAGCCAAGCCTGGACAGACACCAAGTGTATGGGGATAGAGCTAAGAAACCAAAGTATCTCACTTGGTTAAGAGCTTTGTTGCCTTCACCCACTCAGTCCCTTTTGCAGTCCCAGTCACCATAATGTGGTAAACAGACATTACACATTTCTTCTGAGAATGTGGCCAGAAATCTTGAATTCTGAGACAAAACTACAGGTAACCTAATGGAAGCTCATTGTTAGGAAAGAGGAGATAGTAGACCAACAAACCTGGTGATGTATAACACAAACATGTGCACTTGCCAGATGCCTTGAGATACCAGGTTGTTGGGCTGTATCTTAGCAACATGTGACGCTTTCCTCCATCCCCCCTACAACTCACTTATCTGGCTCTTCTCCTGGCAGAAGAGCTGGAGAATGGTTGCTTAGACTTGGGAAGGCTTCGCTCATCTGAGCAGGGCCTTCTGTAGGGCCCCACATGCATATGGGCAAAATCAACAACTGCCTGTGCATGTGCCTTATCTGTCGTGGCCTCCCACCTTGTGGAATGGTCTGTTTGAGGAATTCAGGAAGGCTCCCATTCTCCTGGCTTTTGGTGAACTGTTCAAGAGGGCTTTTCTATACAGGCAACAGGGTAGCATTGTACAAAATGATTCAGAAATTCACTTGGACAAATTATCTGGGACTGCAGTCTATAATACTGTGTATTGTTTACTGTAAGTTGAAGCCTACCATCCAATTTTGCATCGTTTGATGTGTCATGTTAACACTTATGCTTTGCTTCAGTTCTGTTTTTCAGCCTTCCTCTTGGTTCTACAACCCAAATCCTATTTCATTATTTATTGAATGTCCCATCGTGTTGATTGTACGGGTGTGCAAAAAATAATAATTCAGCCCATTCGGATTCTGCAAAATCGGGCAGAATCAATTTTGGCTGGCAGTAGGACTCCCGCATGTCAGTTCAGCCGAATGTCAATTTCAGCCCCATTATATCCTATGGGCCATTGAAGTCAAGGGCAAAAACATAGGGTATATTCTGGGGGCTGGAGGGGAGGGGGATTGAGGGAGAGACTCCATACTCACAGGGTAGGTGCTGGAGCCTCTCCTCAAGATACTAACCAAGTTTCAAAAGCATTGAACCAGGGGGTCCAATTCTATGGGCCCTCAAACAGGTTGCCCCTATCCCCTACATTGTTCTCGATGGTGGGGGAAAAGTTTTTTCCCCTCCAGGCCCCAGAATATACCCTATGTTTTCACCATTGACTTGAATGGCCCATAGGATATAATGGGGCCGAATTGCCAGCGGCAATTCGGCGGCAGTTCGGCGACAGTTCGGCGACAAGCCAATTCAGATCAGAGAATCTGAATCGGCCTGCAGCAGCCCAAAGGGGTCCGAATGGGCCATTTTTGGGGGTGCATTCGGTTCAGACGAACCGAATGCACATCCCTAGTTGACTGTATTGATTCACTCTCTGTAATCCACCTTCAGTCCCAGTGAGAAAGGTGGACTACAAAGAATGTAAATAAATCATAGAATCACAGAGCTGGAAGGGGCCATACAGGCCATCTAGTCCAATCCCCTGCTCAATGCAGGATTAACCTAGAGCATCCTTGACAAGTGTTTGTCCAGACACTGCTTAAAGACTGCTGGTGAGGGGGAGCTCACAACCTTCCTAGGCAGCTGATTCTACTGTTGCACAACTCTTACTGTCAAAACGTTTTTCCTAAGATCCAGCCAGTACCTTTCTACACTTAATTTAAACCCATTATTGTGATTCCTATCCTCTGCTGCCAACAGGAACAGCTCCCTGCCCTCCTATAAGTGACAGCCCTTCAAATATTTAGAGAGCAATCATGTCCCCCCTCAATCTCCTCTTCTCCAGACTAAACATTCCTAAATCCTTCAGCCTTTCCTCATAGGGCTTGGTCTCCAGGCCCCCAATCATCCTCATTGCTCTCCTCTGCACTTGCTCCATTCTGTCCACATCCTTTTTGAAGTGAGGCCTCCAGAACTGTACACAATACTCAAGGTGCAGCCTGACCAATGCAGTGTACAGTGGGACTATAACATCTTGTGATTTGGATGTTATGCCTCTGTTGATACACCCCAAGATCACATTAGCCTTTTTTGATGCCTCATCACACTGGCTGCCCATATTTAACTTATGGTCCACCCGTACCCCAAGATCTTGTTCACACACACTGCTACCCAGAAGTATATCCCCCATCCAGTATGTGTGTTCCTCATTTTTGTTACCCAGATGTAGAACTTGGTACTTGTCCTTGTTAAATTGCATCTTGTTCTCATCTGCCCACTTTTCCAGTGTGTTAGATCTTGTTGAATTCGATCTCTATCTTCTGGTGTGTTTGCTGCTCCTCCCAATTTGGTGTCATCTGCAGATTTAATGAGTAGCCCCTCTACACCCTTATCCAGATAATTTATAAAAAATATTGAAAAATACCAGGCCCAGAACTGAGTCCTGTGGCACCCCACTGGACACCTCCCTCCATTCAGATGAAATGCCACTGACAACTACTCTCTGAGTGTGGTTCTCTAACCAGTTCTCTATCCACCTAACTATCCTAGAGTCCAGTCCATAGTCCTGTAGTTTACCCATCAGAACATCAAGGGAAACCATGATAAACTTGGCTGAGCAGAATGGTAGGATATGGGCCATGGAGTACAGCTACCACATGTATAGCTACACACAAAATGTATATGTCAGTGTGCATACAATCTGCCACTGGTCTCTAGTGAAAGACAGAGCTCTCAGTGTCTTGAGGTTTCACAGACCCTGGATAACTTGAACAGCAGATGAAAGACAGCAAACATTCCTACTTTGTCTTTTTTTTTTTAAAAAAAGGAATAAATGCAAGGACTGTGTCCTTACAGGAATTATGCAGGTTATGGTCAGTTATCATAATTTCCCATAGGTGGTTTAGGTTAAGAGTTTCATTGCCTAAAGGGCACTTGTCATTAGTTTATTCACTGTAGCAGTGAACATGAAGATTCAGTGTGTGCTGTTTCTCTTTAGCAACCCTTACAGTGCAATCCTCAACAGAGTTCACCCTTCTAACTCATTTGAAGTCAATGGGATTGGAAGGGTGTAACTCTGTTTAGGATTGCTGTTGGCTTAGTGGATGGTGGGGTAGTGGTGCAATTGTAGCTGCCATATTCACTGGCATTATTTCAAAAGAACCTTTCAATTGTGTGGGGGGAATATCACATACTTATTTTCTGGTTATCAAAAATGTGAACTGACCATGTGTTGTCTGAGGATCACCATCAGATAAGCAATAAGCTCGTACTTGCCTTTTGGCCATGGACACTGAATGAGTGGCTACCGGCAAAAACTGGATCTTTGTAGCCCTTGGTGTTTAGAGCCTGTCCTAGGCAAGTTTTAACCTTCTTAATAGCTATAATGAGTTCTGAATTGGTCCTAGTGGAGAACAGTGAAATTTCCATCCATCCTTTACTTACTCTGAGTTGTTTTTAAATTGCTCCTTCATTCCCCTTCATATCTCTTAAGGAAAAGAGAGGGGAGGAAAGGAGCCAGGCAGGAGCAGAAACAACTTTGCCAAGCCCTCCCAGCATAAAAGGATACAATTTTCTTTTCTTTCTCATTTGATGACTTGTGGCATAATAACAACAATATTCCTCCTTTGTAGCATAATTACAATAAACTGCTGTGCAATGGCATTTAGTCAATTGCAGAAACCTTTTATTGCCTTGTACACAACAAAAAAGCCACAGAGATTACCACTTTAAAGCACACACATATCTCGGCTATTATGCTCTCCCACGGAACGCAAACATTACCGAGGTATAATGGCAATTGATCTATACATAACCATATTTATGTAAATTATAGACACTGGACGTTCATTAATTCAGTCCTGACAAGTATTCATTTCTCTGGAATGAGCGACATGAAACAGATTAACAACATAATGGCACCAGGAGAACAAGAAAATGGGAGAATAAGTTACATACTTTTTTATTTATTATAGGCCCAGCCTTCAGGCAACTAAAACATGCCTCAAATCGCTACCTATCCATAAATCTTGCCTACTGCAAAGCTCAATAGACTTTCATGGGATACTAGATGCCAAAAGTTCTGGCGGAAACTCATGATACAATGATCCTGACAAATAAGGTGCTCAAAAATTAGTATACTTACCCTGCTGAGTACCAGTTTTGTCTTGGGTCAAGCACCTCGTGCATTGATGATCTGTTCAAAAGTTAAAATGAGCAGTCTTTGAGCAGATAAACTGCCTCGATTCTGTGCAGTGGGTGTACTAAGCAGTCAATCAAGGGACAAGGGGTCATGATGTAGAGAACATGTGCAGAGAGTTACTGAGTTCTTCTGTGTGCGGACCACAGTTCCCAGGCAACAGGGGAAGAATCCCTCCCTTTTTGGCCATCAATCACTGCTGACTTACGGCAACCTTGTAGAGTTTTCAAGGCAAGAGATGAACACAGGTAGTTTCCATTGGCTGACTCCATGTAGCAACCCTGGTATTTCTTCTCGCCAGATCTCAGAAACTAAGCAGGGTCAATCCTGGCTAGTACTTGGATGGGAGACCTCCAAGGAATACCAGGGTTATGACACAGAGGCAGGTAATGGAAACCACCTCTGAACATCTCTTGCCTTCAAAACCCTATGGGGTCTCCATAAGTCAACTGTGACTTTGACAGCACTTTCACCGCCGCCACCTCCCATCCAAGTATTATGCAGGGCTGAGATTGGGCTAGCCTGGGCTATCCATGTCAGGGCATGAATTCACCTACCCAAGCTATTGTCAATCCATTTTAAAACACTTGAACACTTGGTATCATGACCCCTCTTGGGCAGGACACAGACTTGGCATCGAGATTTTGTCCAAATGGTTATGTTTCTTTACCCACCCCAGTATGGGGGGGGGGAATATTTCTTCTCTGCCAGTCCAAAAATACATCCATGCATCACTATGAAGAAGGCAATGGTGCTCCTTGCAGTCATCAGTCTCAGTAAATGCCTAGATAAAAAATGACACAGAACTCTTCTTGGTAAAGCAAAAACTAAAGATACAAAGACAGGTGATTACTGACAGAGAGGAATGCAGATTATTTAGAAGTGCTTATTAGACAGACACTGTGAGGTCCTAGCATATGATATAAACAGCAGTTGCCTGTTATTCTGCACTCATTATAAAATCCAACTGGTATTTTTAGGGATGCATTGAAACAGTTGAGACCTATCTCTGCAAATCAGCTCTAGAACTAAGCTAAGTGAACCACAACCACAATGGGGTGTATCCAATTACTCTGTTATGCTGATAGCAGAGATTTCTTCAGGTGGAAGGAGCTTTCCATATGCTCCCTATGCTGCAAGCACCTTATGCTTGTGGAAAACTCCTTATGCCAACAAAAATCTACTGCCAGTGGAAAGTTCCACCATCAGTGGAATGGAGTTGCTAGATACAACTCATGGATCAGGAGTTTGCATTAAAGTAGTTTATTCAGTGCCCCCTTGCATTCCGGAGCTTTTTCATGCTACAAGGACAACCTGGTTTCTCTCTGCAAATTAAAAGAGTACATGTTGTTCACTAAAACAGGCAGTCTTTGACTAGGACGGCTGATGTACAATTCCCATCAATTTTATTTGTGTACAGTGATGATAGAACACACACAAGCTGGTCACTGCCTGCAATAGGAGCAATAAATCTGTGAATTTATTGTGTAAATGTGCTGTGGTTACAATGCTGCATTGTTACAACAAGTGAGACTGTTTTCCCACAAACATATTTATTGTTGCTGACTTCTCCTCCATTGCATTCAATACAACATACCAAAAATAACTATGATTTAAAGTACTATTCATCAATCTGAATATTGAATAAATTTGGTGCATTATAATGAACAATGGCTAAGCACACGTTTTTAAAAAACAAAACACTGGACTTACTTCTCATCTGTGGTGATCTACACTTACTAGGGGATTGATGGCTTACTGTTGGCCAGCAGTCTTTTGACTCATGTTTGAATATTCATGAGTCTGCTACACAGCCAAAATAATGGTACTTTAAGTATTAGAGTCTGTACTGGAACCACATCAGCCTGATTACTCCATGAGCTAATGACCTGAGTGGTCTACCATGGAAAGATTACTCTAGAAACAGACTGGATAGCCTTAGTGAATAACAGCACTGATTCATAATGCACTCGATCGATCTCACATCCATCTTCTGTAAAGGCTGCTGATCCCATCTCAAACACATTATCAGGAACTATAATTAGAGTCCATGGCCATCACTTAGTGATCCGCCAGTCTAAATAATCCTAAAACATGAGCTAATGATCATCATCACACACACACCCCGGTGCACACACTGCAAAATGAAATCTCAGTTCTTGGTTGACTTGTACTATGTGAATGCATTAAGCTGTCTTTTACTAAGTCGGGCCCTTACTGAGCTTCCCCCAGTCACCTGACTAGCAGTAACTGGAAACAAGGATCCGGGTCTCAGTGGACCATTGGTCTGATCTGTCATGACTGCTCTTATGTCTTTCTAGACTAAGGCCACCAAAGTGAGAGTCTTGGTGCTCAAACATGCTTGATAGTCTAAAATCAATCAAAACAAGCAACAACCAAGTCAATCAAAACAAGCAATGAACAAAGTTAAAGCCATTAAACATCAGTTTAAAAAATATGGTAAAACAATAGAAAGCAGGGAAGAGAGACTCACAAAATATGCACAGGATTGGACTGTAAATCAGAACACTCCGAAGCATAACGTATTTCCTTTCTATGGAAGGAACTATCCAGTACAGTGGTTCGTGAAGAGCCATCCCAGTTACCATCAAACTGGAGAGCCACATTTACTTCCATTCCTGGCACGATGCCTGCCCCTTATGGCAGCTCTCACAGTTTACCCGTTCCTCAAGGGGTGGCTGTTCAAGAGGAAGATTCAACTCCCAACTCCAAGCCCCACAATACAAGGGCCTCGCCCACTTTCCTGAAACATAGGACAGGTGCCACATTAAGGAATGGTACTCCAAAGAGCCAAAGGTGGCATGTGAAAGAGCCACACATGATTCCTGAGCCACTGAGCAAGTCTAGTATTTTATTTCTGGCTGTATACATTTTTTTTTTAAAAAAAATTAATTTATTTTAATTTTTTAAGGAGATACAGGGAAAAAAGGGAATAGGGGAAAACACATAGAAAATGTAATTACCAAAAACATAGTGTAAGGGCATTTTTACAGATACGGAGGACATTCCTTGATCAGAATACATATGTATATTAAAAACAGTATATGGCATAATAGCTTAACAAATATATAACACAATATAGATGGCGTAATGGCATAAGACTATACTTAAAATATATATATGACATAACTTAAAAGATCAATATTACAACCTACTCGATATATTCTACCATTTGGCTGTATACATCTCCCACAAGACTGCTTTCTGGCTTGTTGCTTGGTGACTTCAGTTTGGGGGGAGGGGATTTTTAAAAGAGACTGTAGGATATTCTGGAACGGGGTTCACCAAACGCCCGAAAATCCTGGCTTGAAATCCCTAGCCAGCCAGTATTTCACTGACTAGCCATATGTCACCTTTCCTTACCCTTTTTCATTTCTGCTTCTCAAGGCCAAGCTACCAGCTCATCGAATGGCACAGCACTTCAAAATGGAGCTCAGGTCTTCTCCGTTTCATACTTACTCAGATCTTCCCCTTGAATGGATGTTTATGTGGAGAGGGTTCTCCCACGCATGAAAGAGTCTTCACACATGACCCTGCCCCTTCACTCTGAAGTGGTGCAGACCAAGGAAAGGTGGATCATACACTTATTCTGAATGTGTGGCTCAGTTTACAATATGAGTCTGCTTTCCCCAGCTTTCAGAAAGAAAAGGGAAAGATGGAAGTACCAAGATGTAAAAGAACAAACAAAGGAGAGGCAAACCTCAAGAGATGCCACTCAGCTAGAGCTGAACCAGTTTCATGATGATAAGACATTCATGTCAAAATGGCTCAGGAGAAAGGATTACCTACAGTCTGTCTAAGCTTGTGCTCACCACAAAGTTGGTCAGAAAGACTCAGGGTTTGTACACTTCCTTTGCTCCCAAGGCTCAGGTGAATTCCTAGGCTGCCACGGGGACTGCACGGATTCCTGAAGCCTCATCAACCAGCCCTTTAGGCTTCTGCCCAGCTTTTCCTCAGCTCCTGGAACTGGATTTTAAAAAACAACAAAATTGTATGGGGGTCAGTAAACCCCCCCCCCACTAAGAAATGTAGTTTTTAGACAATAATAAAGTAAAAACAAGCTAACAAAGATGGTTTGTCTCAGCCCTATGTCTCCCTTGTTTAACAAAGGAAACACTTCAGAGGATTTGCTTTGCCTGATGCATTCTGGCTGTAAGAGAAGAAGAGTTGATTTTTATACCTGATTTTCTCTACCCTAAGGAGTCTCAACGTGGCTTCTAGTTGCCTTCCCTTCCTCTCCCCACAGCAGGCACCTTGTGAGGTAGGTGAGGCTGAGAGAGCTCTGTGACTGGCCCAAGGTTACCCAGCAGACATTGTGTGGAGGAGTGGGGAATCAAACCCAGTCCTCCAGATTACAGTCCACTACTCTTAGCCACTACACCGTGGTGGAGACATTTTACACATTTACCATATGGTTTCTATCTCACACACATCGGTTTCCTACAGACCTCTCTGAGGAGGCTGGTTAGAGATTTTTGCTCCATCTGTCCCTGCAAATTGTATCATTCTGTCCTCTCCTTCATCCTGTTAGTTATGATCCTTTCCTACCTCACCTTTGTAGGAACATGTCCTGCTCTAGACTGGTTTCCACAGAATGAACATACAAAGACAGCCACTGACGTTCAGGACCATGGAGAGCTCACTGGGGCTGGATATAGATGACGGAGTCTGGGATTGTTGTACCAGGATACCCCCTCCCCATACAAACACGAGGCATCCGTGTTGAGTTAAACTAGCTTCGTTTAAATGGATGATCTACATCCTAACCTTTTAGGGTGAGCTGCAACAGGGCAGCCCACAACTATCCCACATTTCAGGCAACTTCACCCTGGCACCTAACCTCACCTGTGAACTTGCCAGCTTTTTTTATCCCCACTTGCACATTAACTGGGCTGAGCTTCGTTCGCCTCTCCCAACTGGCATAGATTCAACTAAGGGTTTGGTTAATGCTCTTCAGCACCCATGGGGTACCCTTTCCAAACCCACCTTGCCATTGAAACAAGTGATGGGCTGTTTTAGAAACAGGTGCTCATCCTTCTGATGGCTCAGGGTGCCTGCCAACTATCCCTACCTGTGTAGAGTAGCCTACTCAGCTCCAGAAGGTGACTGGCTGGTCCCTGGTGGGTGAGAACATCAAAGGTGAATGCCTGTATTAGAGAGGGACAGCCAACTTCTGGGGCAGCATTCAAGCAGCCCCCACCAATAGCCTCTCGCCCTTTATTTGAAAAGAGAGGGGCTAGAGCAGTGGCACCCATGGCTCTAGATCTACGAGGGAACTTCTTCCAACAGGGGTCTGATCATGACTGAGATGTAAATTAGTCAGGTGTTTCCTGCCAGCCTGGAGACAACTGTTGGAAATTAAAAGAGCCACACTTGATTCTGGAGATGACCATCTGAGCTGAAATTCTTCCTGCTGCATTCTGGCTCAGTGGGGACAAGGAGAAAGATCTTAAGAACATAAGAACATAAGAGACGCCGATGTTGGATCATGCCAAAGGCCCATCCAGTTCAACACTCTGTCACACAGTGGCCAAAAATACCAGGTGCCATCAGGAGGTCCACCAGTGGGGCCAGGATATTAGAAGCCCTCCGACTGTTGACCCCCCCCCAGCACCAAGAAGACAGAGCAACACATGCCCCACAGTCCCTATCTATACTTTTTGGCTAATAGCCACTGATGGGCCTCTGCTTCATATGCTTATCTAATTCCCTTTTGAAGCCGTCCATGCCTGTAGCCACCACCGCTTCCTGTGGCAGTGAATACCATGTGTTAATCACTCTTTGGGTGAAGAAGTACTTCCTCTTATCCATTCTAACCCAACCGCTCAGCAATTTCATTGAGTGCCCACGAGTTCTTGTATTGTGAGAAAGGGAGAAAAGTACCTCTTTCTCTACCTGCTCTATCCCATGCATAATCTTATAAACCTCAATCATGTCACCCCTCAGTCGTCGTTTCTCCAAGCTAAAGAGCCCTAAGCGCTTTAACCTTTCCTCATAGGGAAAGTGTTCCAACCCTTTTATCATTCGAGTTGCCCTTTTCTGCACTTTTTCCAAAGCTATAATATCCTTTTTAAGGTGTGGTGACCAGAACTGCACACAGTATTCCAAATGAGGTCGCACCATTGATTTATATAGCGGCATTATGATATTGGCTGATCTGTTTACAATACCCTTCCTAATAATCCCCAGCATAGCATTGGCCTTCTTTATTGCAGTCACACACTGTCTCGACATTTTCAGTGAGTTATCTACTACAACTCCAAGATCTCTCTCTTGATCAGTCTCTGCCAGTTCAGACCCCATCAATGTGTATTTATATTTAGGATTTTTGGCTCCAATGTGCATCACCTTGCACTTGGCCACATTGAACCCCATTTGCCATGTTGACGCCCACTCGCCCATCCTTGACAGATCCCCTTGGAGTGCCTCACAATCCTCACTGGTTTTCACCACCCCGAACAACTTTGTATCATCCGCAAATTTAGCCACTTCACTGCTTACTCCCATCTCCAAATCATTAATGAACAAGTTAAAAAGCAGTGGACCAAGTACTGATCCCTGCGGTACCCCACTGCTTACCACCCTCCACTGAGAAAATTGCCCACCTACACTCACTCTCTGTTTTCTATGAACTAGCCAGTTTTTGATCCATAAAAGGACTTGTCCTTCTATCCCATGATTTTTGAGCTTACTTAGGAGCCTTTGATGAGGAACTTTATCAAAAGCTTTCTGGAAGTCAAGGTAAATAATATCTATTGGATCCCCCTTGTCCACATGTTTGTTCACCCCCTCAAAGAACACTAACAGGTTAGTGAGACAAGATCTTCCCTTACAGAACCCATGTTGAGTCTGCCTCAATAGGTTTTGTTCATCTATGTGCCTACTAATTCTTTCCTTAATAATGGTTTCCACCAATTTACCCGGTATCGACGTCAGACTGACTGGCCTGTAATTTCCCGGATCTCCTCTGGAACCCTTTTTAAAGATGGGAGTGACATTAGCTACCTTCCAATCCTCAGGAATGGAGGCAGATTTTAAGGAAAGATTACATATCTTTGTCAGGAGATCTACAAGTTCACATTTGAGTTCTTTCAGAACTCTCGGATGTATGCCATCTGGGCCTGGTGATTTTTCAGTTTTTAAGTTGTCTATCAGTTTTAGGACCTCCTCTCTCATCACCTCAATCTGACTCAGGTCTTCCAACACCCCTCCTGAAATCAGTGGTTCTGGAGTGGGCAAGCACTTCTCATCTTCCACAGTGAAGACGGAGGCAAAAAATGCATTTAGCTTCTCAGCCATTTCCCTATCATCCTTCAATACTCCTTTTACCCCTTGGTCGTCCAAGGGCCCCACTGCCTCCCTGGCTGGTTTCCTGTTTCTAATGTATTTGAAGAAAGTTTTATTGTTGGTTTTTACGTTTTTTGCTATATGCTCCTCATATTCCCTTTTTGCCTGCCTGACCTCAGACTTGCATTTTATTTGCCATAGCCTGTGTTCCGTTTTATCAGCCTCACTGTGACTAGCTTTCCACTGCTTAAAGGAATTCTTTTTACTTTTTACAGCCTCCATTACTCTGTTTGTTAACCATGCAGGCTTTTTCCTATACCTGTTTGTGCCTTTCCTAACCTGCGGAATATATATTTTTTGAGCTTCTAGGATCGTAGTTTTAAATAGATCCCAAGCTTCCCCAATTGTTTTGACCCTTTCTACTTTTCCTTTCAGTTTCCTCCCCACGTGTCCCCTCATATCAGAGAAATTACCCCTTTTAAAGTTAAAAATGGTTGTGTGAGTCTTTTTGGCCAATTCTCTATTTGTACAAATGATGAACTCAACAACATTATGATCACTGTTTCCAAGCGGTGCAATCACTTTTACATCTCTCACCAGGTCTTGAGTGTTACTTAGGACCAAATCAAGGATCGCCTCTCCCCTGGTAGGTTCCGTGACCATCTGCTCCATAGCACAGTCATTTAGAGTGTCTAGAAACTCAATCTCTTTTTCCCGACTAGAACACATATTGACCCAATCAATGTGTGGGTAGTTAAAATCACCTATTATTACACAGTGTTTTTGTCTAGTTGCTATCTTTAAGGCATTCATCATTTTATAATCCTCCTCTATCTTTTGATCTGGTGGGCGATAACAAACTCCCAGTGTTAAGTTTCCTTTTGGCCCCCCTATTTCAACCCATAGAACTTCCAGAAGCGAATCCAATTCACTTAGCCTCTCAATCTTTCTAGACTTTATACCCTCTCTGACATACAGAGCTACCCCACCTCCAACCCTTCCCCCCCTATCCTTCCGATATAATATATAACCGGGAATCACTGTGTCCCACTGATTTTCCTCATCCCACCAAGTTTCAGAAATACCCACAATGTCTATTTTTCCCTCCGACACCAAGCACTCCAACTCCCCGATTTTACCTCGGACACTTCTAGCATTTGTATAGAAACAGCTGTAATTTCCCTTACAAGTTAAGCCTGCATCCTTCCTCTTGCTATCTCGAGTCGTTGTCCGGCAGTCCATGTCACCAGCCATGGCCTCTGTGGACAATTTCAATCCACCTCCCTGTAGAAAAGCAACCGGTACCCCCTCACCTCTCTCAGATGAGCCAACCCGAACCAGAGACTTTTCATCTCCTGTCGGCTTTCCCCCAATATTCAGTTTAAAAGCTGCTCTGCCACCTTTTTGATTTTAAGTGCCAGCAGCCTGGTTCCTTCTCGGGACAAGTGGAGACCGTCTCGCCTGTACAGCTCCCTCTTGTTCCAAAAAGTATCCCAGTGCCTAACAAACCTGAACCCTTCCCCCCTACACCATCGTCTCATCCACGCATTGAGACTCCTGATCTCTGCCTGTCTCTCCGGCCCTGCGCGTGGAACAGGTAACACTTCTGAGAAGGCTACCTTGGAGGTCCTGGACCTAAGTTTCCTGCCCAGCAGCCTAAATTTCCCCATTAGGGTATCACTGTCCAGTAGATGGTTCAAGCCAGCACCAAATTGCCACACAGTTTATGGCTGAGCTTTCAAGGGTAATGCCTAATCTTGATGGTGTTGCCACCATTGGTGGTGGTGGCAGCAGCGGCCCCTATGCGAAGGCCTGATGGAAGAGTTCCATCTTGCAGGCCCTGCGGAACTGCATAAGGTCCCTCAGGGCCCTGATCTCCTCCGGGAGCTCGTTCCACCAGGTAGGGGCCGCCACTGAGAAGGAGCAATCCACCTCCCTGTAGAAAAGCAACAGGTACCCCCTCATCTCTCTGAGATGAGCCAACCCAAACCAGAGACTTTTAATCTCCTGTCGGCTTTCCCCCAATATTCAGTTTAAAAACTGCTCTGCCACCTTCTTGATTTTTGATTTTAATCTTCTGGGACTTTGAGGATGCAAGATGGGCTGCTTGTGGCTTTGCCACACTGTGTGCCCTGGACAGTGAGGGGAGAGTATTAGTTAACTACATAAGGCTTCAAAGAGGGTTGCCAGGTTCCCCCTGGCCACCAGCAGGGTTAGGGTAGCCAGATGTAGTTTGGAAATCTCCAGGCGATTTGTGGATGGAGCCTGGAGAGGACAAAGACCTCAGTGGGGTACAATGCCATAGAATCCACCCTCCAAAGCATCCATCCCCCCCCCCCACAGGAGAACTGATCTCTGTAGTTTGGAGATGAGCTGTAATTCCAGGGGATTCCCCAGGTCCCTCCTGCAGTTTGGCATCCCTACTTCAAAACCAGCTTGCCTGGGTGGTTTGATACTGTGACGGACAGGAGGCTGTCCTGCCCCTGAAGGGGAAAACAGCCACCCACCTGAGCCTATGGGAGCACTGCTCCATCATCCAATCACCTTTGAGAGGGGGGTTGGAATGTTGGAGGGAAAACGCATCAGGAGTTCAGTTCAGTTCTGCCTCAGGGGAAGAAAGCAGTGAGACCTCACGTCTGGCTCAGGAAAAGAGCAGACTAAGTGAAGGGCAGCTATGCCTGGTAGTGTGGCAGAGAGGTCTGGCTCTACCTCTGAGAGAGGCTAGAGTACCCGACTGCTAGGCCTGTCCCTGGTAATGAGCCTGTCCCTTGTACTGTTTAGTCTGACTCCTGGGAAACGGCAGGCTGGTGTGGGTGGAATCCTGTATGTGAGAGTGGATCCAGTCTAGTGGCTAGTCAGTAAAAGCCTGTTTATGCCTGAAAGTATTAAAGGAAATTGAAACTACTCTCTAAATTGATTTGCCTCAGCCAGTTTCTCATCTGTCTATCAGGAGTCCTGTCCTGCTGATCTCTTCCTGGAAATCAATATGTAAATAAATATATCTTTGAAGTTAATATACAATTCCTGCCTCAGTGACTCCATATTCTATTTGTGCACCACAAAACTTTGCCTCACAGCAGCAAACCCAAATCCTATACACTTACTTCCTTTAGACCATCTGGTATCCAAGAGGAAGGTTTATTATAGTTTAAAATAAACCTGGTTCCCCCCAAATCATAGGGGGCTGTGTGGTTCCCCCCAGTTGATAGAAACAGCTTGTAACAGATATCCACACTGGAAAGGGGATATATTTCGAAATAATAAAATAATACTGAAGCTCACTATCATTCCTTTAATACTTAATAAAGTTGTTGCCTTTCTTTAATCCAAGAACTTCTCTCTTCCTTCCTGTGTCCACATGTAATAGAAGCATTACTAACCCAAAGAAATTTGAATACAAGAATACAGTGAGGGAAAGGAATCCAATAAAGAGGAAATAATAATGGTGAGATATGCGGGAGAAATGAGTGGAAAACGCCAGGCAGGCCACAAAGTTCAAAACAGAAGAAAGATGTTGTAGATGAAAAATGATCATGCTGGAGAGAAGAACATTGCAATATCTAATGGTGGGGGCATAATAAGGGAGTGAACTAAGCATTTCAACAGGAAAAAAATGAGTGGATTTTTTTGAAACTTAAAGCTGAAATTGGTAATATTCCAGTTGTGGACTGACTGAAAGGATGAAAAACAAGAAGGAAGCACCACACCCATTATGAACTGAATAAATGTATGAGATGTCCTGTTTCCATCAGAATTGTCTCAGTGGGACTCAAAATTATGTCCAACACTGAGACAAAGTGAAGCAGGGACCAGAATCCAGGTCAAGATTAAACAATGGGAGGATATCCAAAAGGAGAAGCATTGGCCAGGCAAGTGACAAACAGATTAGAGAATGAAAAATAAAGTTGCAAATCATCTACATAAAAATGAGAACTGATATTAAAAGAATGGATAATTGAACCAAGTGACTGGAAATGAGTGACAAAGTAGGAGGACAGCAGTTAAGACAATGGGTTGGTTGACTGGAGAAATGGTAACATGGCTAGAGGATATTTTAGCAGCAAAAGATTAGACAAGGGGCCAAAGAGTAAGTGTGGGAGGGTGAAAAGAAAGACAGTGGGGGACAGAGTGGAGTAGAGATGATGGATTGAAAAAGGGAGAATAAAGTATGCTTGTTGTGAAACATGGCAAGGAGAAACAATTTAAACACGTTTATTGATTGCATTCATATGCTGCATCATGGAACTCAGGGAAAGATTAGCCATTATGGCCACTGGACCTTTTCCTAGTAAGCCAATGGCCTTTTCCCCCATCTGGGCTGGCCACTCCAGTAGTGCAGCAGGCAGCACATGACCAGGGGAAGGCATCGCCCAGCCCACCCAAGCCCCCTCAAGCCCCATTTGGTGCCAGGAAGGCAGTGCCTGGCCTGCCTCAGCCCACCCAGTGTTGGGAAAGTAACACCCAGCCATGCTACACAGTTGCCTCTTTGTCCCTCCTACCCTCTTTTGAGGGGCAGAGCCCTTTTCCAGGGCTATTTTTTCCCTCCCAGTTCACGGATGATACAGAAGGTGGCTTGTATAGCATGTCTTGGAGGAATCCCATCCAAACAATGACCAGATCCTTACCATGAGTATAATGAGGAGCACAGGAAATATAAATAAAATAAAAGCCCTTGTGGAAGACCAGTGAAAATAAGTATGGAAATAAATGAACTAACCAGAGTTGGGAAAGGGAGAATTGACAAGTATGAGAAAAACCTGCAGAGATTTCTATGTTAGGAATTGAGAAGAGGGGTATGAATTTCTGAACCTCCACTTGCAGGTTTATTTTTTCATGTTCAAATTCAGATGCAATGAGAAGGAAGCCATGAAATGGCGAGCCACCCAGAAGATGGCCCAAGTCCCCTAGGACTGAATCCAGTCCACCATTCACAAGACCATAATTGTTCTCAGTTTTATTTCAGTAACTTCTATGATCCCATCAGCATCAACTTCTGTGACCCTAATATTGACTGTGCAGTCCTCTGCAGAATTATGCCCTCCATTGAAATCAATAGGTTGAGAAGGATGTAACTATACTTAGGATTGCACTTTCAGGCAGCTGCTAAATGTATATTTCAACTTTAAGTTTCGGAGCCTAGAAAGGGAAGAAACGGTAAATAAAACAAATGTGGTAAAACGATAGGTGATTTACTACTGGATTTAAATCATAATATTTGAAACCATGAAACTCCATTAAATGCATGCCTCAATAAACATGACTTACGACTTCTATGGAATATATCTAAAGGGGGAACTGTGGTGAGCTCCAATAAGTAGAAGAGCCTGGATGCAGAGCCCCAATAGGTTGGACTGAAAAGTGCACTCTTATTAATTCATCACTCACTCACTCACTCACACTCACTCACTCACATTGTTTATAGTCTTTGCACTATAACACAGATAGCAAGGCAGGAATTATGACTGTAATGGTCATGGAAGACTCCACCATTCATGGAAAGACTGTTATGTTCAAGAAGGACTCTTCCCAATGTGTGGAAGATTTCTCCATGAGTGGAAGGGCATCTCTGGAAACAACTGAATGCTACCTAACTAATGGGAGAGGTACTCATAGTAAGGCTACTTCTCCAGATTTTAAGAGTGGTGTTGACTCATATGGAGAAATTTCATTTTGGTCTTTTCAGGGAAGGACCAACATGTTTAATTGTACCCAGAAGCCTATAGGTAGGCAGTAATAATATTTAGTTACTATTGGTAGCACTAGCTGTCTGTCAAACTGGATATTACAGGAAGATAACCCTTTTAAATTTAAGTTTAAATTAAATTACAATACTAAAGCCACAATTAATCTGCTACAGAACCAAAAATCACAATGACCAACCATCTAAACTGTGTTACATTGAGGGAATTACATCCTTAACACATAGAAATTCTAAGGCTGGTTTCCATATTTTGTCATATTCACATATTTATATATTTATTTATTTATGATTTATATAAATTGTATCACACCCTCCCTGCCAGGCAGGCTCAAGGTGGCTTGCAGCATATGTATAAATATATTAAAACAGCAAGAGACATTAAAATAGTAATAAAATTAAAACCAAAACATGTGCAAACAAGTGCTAGCAAACATAATACTAATAAATGGTGGCAGCGTTGTCTCAGCATCTAGGTAGTCAAATTGCCACCACAGTCTGAGTTCTTGCCAGGCAATAAGATATTGAGCTGGTGCTGATGTTGGAGGGCCAGGACCTCGATGTTAAGAGACGGTCCCTAATCAAAGGCCCGGTGGAAGAGCTCCGTTTTTCAGGCCCTGCAGAACTGTAAAAGGTCCCGCAGGGCCCTGATGTCATCTGGGAGCTCATTCCACCAGTAAGGGTCACCACAGAAAAGGCCCTGGCCCTCGTCACCGCTAGCCTGGCTTCTTTAGGCCCTGGGAGGGCCAGAGGGTCTACCGTACGTAAATCCCCCCAAAATGGGTTATGCATAATCCTACCTATCAGGAATTGTTCCTGGATTTTCTGGCACCATTTTTAAAGCAAGGATCCCATGAGGGATTTCCAATTCCTGGCAATAATCAAGCAAGCAGAAGCAACCAATGTGGACACAAGAAATTTGGTCTTTTTATCAAGCAAAGAGTCAGCCCCAAAATCCAATAACAAAAATTCCAGAGAATAAGGCAACGGAAGACCCAGGATATCAGATATCTCTTTAAGAACCACCTTCCAAAAGTCCTTGACCACATAGCATTCCCACCACATATGTAAAGCAGTACCTTCCTGCTTACAGGATCTCCAACATTGTGGGCTCAAAGACTTGTTCATCAGGTTTAATTTGTGTGGTGTTAAATACCAATTAGATAACAACTTGTATAACTGGAGGCAAGGCTGGACAGTTGCCTAGAGCACCACCTTATGGGGGCGCCACCCTGGCCTGACGTCCCGCCCCTCGCTAAAGGCCCTGCTCCACTCTGCTTGCCCTTGGTAGAAGAAGTGGCAATCCTATCCAAGCACTCTGGGAGCACGTGCAGTGCACATTGCCAAATTTGCTCCCTTTCTTTCCCCTCTGCAAGGCTGCAGGAGGGTGGGTGGGAGGACAGGCAGAGGCATGGTGGACGCACCCCCCATCATGGAGTCCAGGCTTGGACCTCGGCTGTTGAGGGAGGGCAGGGCGGGAAAGAGAGGCGGCCAGGAGGAAGGAGTCCTTCTCCCCCTGGCCTAGCCAGGGGAGGCCGTGGCGGAAGCGCTTCCCCTCGGCCCTAATGGGTCTCCCAATGGAGCTGAGGAGAAGAGCCCCAGTCATGGCGGGTAGGAAAGTAGCGCCAGGCCCTTCTCTGCAAATGTGTCTCTCCCAGTGGTGTGTGGAGGTGTTTGTGTAGAGGGGTGTGTATAAATGAAATGCAGGCCTAAGCCTGGACTAGGGATGCCGGCCTCCAGGTGGGACCTGGGGAGCCCCCCCGGAATTACAGCTCATCTCCAGACTTGCAATGTTCCCTCTAAGCTGTGGAGTCTTGTGAGCAAAAACTCTACTTTGTGAGCTACTGCCGTTAAAGCTGTGAGTGAGCGATTTGGCTACTGCAAAAATTAGTTTGCTCTGGCGCCATCCCTTCCTGAGCGAAGACAAAAATGTGTGAGCCGGAGGCTCAAAACCTGTGAGCTACCTCACACTAACTCTCAGCTTAGAGGGAACACTGCTCCAGAGTACATAGAGCAGTTCCCCTGGAGCGCAAAAAGCTTCCCCCCCCCAAGTCTTCATGGATGCGCACAAGCACCCAACGGAGCATGCACATACTACAATGTACAGGGGAAAAAACCGTTTGCCCTGGAGGACGGTGAAGAGGCCCCAGGGGTCACACAGAAGGCAGCTCACAGTCACCCAGAGTGGCAAACCCCCCCTTTCTTTTTAAATTGCTAATGATGAAGGAGGGAAAGACATTTGTAGATTTTCACATCCTGTCTGCAAAAGAAATGCATATTCTGATGAGGGTGCTGAGAGGTTCAGAGCTGCTGAACAAGAAGAAGAAGAGAAGAGATTGGATTTATATCCCGCCCTTCACTTGGAGTCTCAGAGTGGTTTACAATCCCTTTCCCTGAGCTCTTTGGAGAACTGCTCTTTCAGAACGGCTCTGAGAACTATGGGTTGCCCAAGGTCATCCAGCAGCTGCAAGTGGAGGAGTGAGGACTCAAACCTGGGCTGCGGTCACACAGAACATTAGCCATGCTACAGAGATGGAAGATAGGTTGATTCTCCGGGCGTGATCTCACCGGCACATCTGGGAAGCATAGCACTCCCGTGGGTCACCCGAGACTTCCTGCCGAATACGCGCAGCAAAAAACTAGTACCTCGGAGGTACTAGTTTCCGGAAACCATGGGGCAAGGGCGGGCGTCTGATCACATTTCCAGTGGCATCCAGCGCCCACCCATGTCCCCTCGCAAAAAGCTTCCCCCCCCCAAGTCTTCATGGATGCGCACAAGCACCCAACGGAGCATGCACATACTACAATGTACAGGGGAAAAAACCGTTTGCCCTGGAGGACGGTGAAGAGGCCCCAGGGGTCACACAGAAGGCAGCTCACAGTCACCCAGAGTGGCAAACCCCCCCTTTGGGGGACCTGCCTTTCGGTTTCATTGTCAGGACTCAAGCTCCCTCTTCCCCACCCCTTTGCCACATCCCTTTCTCCCTTCTCCTCCCACCGAGTGCCCTTCTGGGACATGTAGTCCGTTTCAGCCGCTTCTTTGCCACATGCTCGTGTGATTGGCACCTCCCCCCTATACACGGGACCTTTACGGGACCTCCAGGAGACGTCTGCTCATGCAACCGCACGTTATTTTGCCCTGGGGCTAACAGCTACGCTCCCCCCCCCCCACATTTTCCTGCCCGTGTGACCGGAGCCCTGGTTCTCCCAGATTAGAGTCTGCACACTTAACCTCTGCACCAAACTTGAGGACATCTTCTGAAACTGATCTGCCAACCTTTCCCGCTGCACAGGAACTTGATATTTGGCTGACATGTCCAGTCCCTCTCCATGTTGCAGGCCACAGTCAAAAGCTTTCAGCAGATAAGATCTCCCCTCCAGTGCAACAGGAAACCAGATGGCTTCAGAAGGCCTGGGTTTCGCCTTTGAGGCAACATATGGAATATTAATTAATAACAGATTAATAGACCTTTTCCGCTTTAAATTTTAATCTGTTTGTTGGAAGTTTTTTTGTAAATGGCAAATCAAAGGTTGCACTCAAGCACTTGTGTCATTTCTGCCGCTTTTCTATTGCTGAAACGACCTTCATGGAACCATGAAGGCGGTGGATTGGGAAGAGAGGGGAAGATGCAGAAGGAAGCACAAAGCTCCTTCAAATGCAGCTGTGAAGGAACAAAACAAAACAGAGAGGGAATTTAGACAGCAGGGAAATCACATCTAGTGTCTGTAACAGGCTGCTGGCTGTTTGGTTTTAGGCAGCAATCCTGAGAACACTTTCCTGGGAGTAAGCCCCACTGAATAAAATGGGACATACTTCTGAGTAGATCTGCTTAATCCCTTAGTGACCACACAAAGTGTAAATGTATTTTTTTTCTCACCAATTACAGATGCTATCAAATTGCAGAACCCCACAGTATACATTTTGATCTTGCATGTCCTCTGTGCAAATAGAACCCACGACTTGATTTTTTTTGTCCCCATCCATCCTAAGAACTGTGATATTAATAACATGCAGATTGTTTATGCTTTCTGGCTTTTTATGGCTTGATACTGGTGCTCCTAATGCTGTCTTTTTAATGATTTTAATATTTTTACTTTGTGAGCCACCTTGAGCAGGTCTCTGGAGAGGCAAGCATATGCATTGACTAAATAAAATAAATACATTTTCTGCTTCCTCACGCCGACTTTCCCCCCTTTTTATGCAATGGTAATTTTGTGCCAACTGCATTTAAATATTGTATTAAAAGTGTACAACATAAAAATGGCATCATTTGTGTAAAAATGGCTTATAAAAATCAATGAAGTGGAAACACCAGTAATGATAATGGGGAAAAAAATAAAAAGCTCACTATGTCAAAATGGAAAAATAAATTTAAAAATAAAAATTCATTGCTGTATGTAATGGTCCCCTTTGCAAATAGCCAGCACTACAATCCTAATCAAAGTTACAACCTTCTAAACCCGTTGACTTCAATGGATTTAGAACGCTCACTAGGATTGAACTGCAATTCTGAATAATGGCTTCAGATGTAACTGTCATGTAGGAAACGTTTAGGTTTGTGGAAAATCTTAATAACAAAAACTTATTTGAGAGTTTTTTAAAAGCCCTCAGTCAATACTGATGTCTGCATATGGGAAGGGGCACCATTTTGAGGTTACTGAGCAAAGCAAAATGGTGCAAATGTACTGTAGGCAGGAACCATACCTGTAAGCAATGTTCCCTCTAAGCTCTGGAATCTTGTGAGCAAAAATTCTACTTTCTGAGCTACTGGCATTGAAATTGTGAGCGAGTGATTTGGCTACTATATAAATTAGTTTGCCCTGGAGCCATCCTTCCTGAGCTAAGACAAAAATGTGTGAGCCGGAGGCTAAAAAAACTGTGAGCTAGCTCACACTAATTCAGCTTAGAGGGAACACTGCCTGTAAGGTATTTCAGGTTTTTGTGTTGCTTGTGTTACATATGAACCAGGCTTTCCTTCCTCTTGGCTTGCATATAACCCTATATGGTATTTACTGCTTTTCAGGATATAGTGAAGTTAGGGATGCTCAAACATCTACCAGCTCAGTTCACATCCTGTTCACCAGTCATGAGCATAGAGTCAGTTTTCCATGGGCCATCGATCTGTTCATCAGCTCATTTATGGTTGTTCAGCAGTTTGCTCTGACTATTCCTTCATACTGTGCAGTCCAGATTTCCTGTATGTGCATTCTCACAGAACCTGATAGAGTTCTAATCCCTCCCCATCCTTGCTGTGCTACTAACTTGCTCAGCAGGCAATTGTTTAAATAAACAGTTAAATCTCTCACAAATCAGATCAATCAGTCATAGCTAAATGCTGTGCTTAAAACAAACCCTCCAATTCATGTGATCAGTCCTTAGCAATGTTAATGGCTGCTGATCCATTTGGATCAACAGTGTCTTTGTGCACATGCAGTTTCACAAAAGCTTGATGCTAGTCCATTCGATAAGCATTTGTCACTCTGTGCCGAACTAAACATATGCAGCTATCATCTTATGTTTAATGACTACAGTCAAATTTCATATGGTTGAATACAATTGCTGTGAAATTTGAGGCATGCCTACATAAAATTAAAGGATATGGGATAAGTGTCAGCCCAGTTTTCTGTGTTAAACAGTAGAATGAAAATATTATTTCCCTCATTTTGATAGTAGAAGAAATATACATAGAGCCAGTTTGATGTAGTGGTTAAATGTGTGGACTTTAATCTGGGAGAACCGGGTTTGATTCCCCACTGCTCCACTTGCAGCTGCTGGAGGACCTTGGGCAAGCTATAGTTCTGTCGGAGCTGTCCCTGAAAGAACAGTTTCTGTCAGAGCACTCTCAGCCCCACCTACCTCACAGGGTGTCTGTTGTGGGGAGGGGAAGGGAAAGGAGTTTGTAAGCTGCTCTGAGACTCCAAGTGAAAGGTGGCACATAAATCCAATCTCTTCTTCTTCTACTACTATATCTATACTATATGTATCTTTAGACCTGGCCATCTGGTTATGGCCTAAAAAAAGTCTTCTCAGTTGCTTAGCAATATCATGGTACATGGGTTTTAGCATTTGGGGAAGGGGTGGAATGGGTCAGGTCACTAAATAAGCTCTCAGAATCTAATTTCTATGCTTCCCTCCCCCTTATAAAGGAACTTTATATTTTCCAAATATGAAACAAATAGCTAGCGAAGATAGAATTATACAGCTAGACAATGGTGGGCGCTCAGAGTGCATATGCCAATGAATCACTCAAGAGCTTCAGAACTCAGCAGCAAATTATACAGCTTTCTTGGGGAAGAGCAGAGAAGCAAAGGGGGGAAGAAAAGGAGGAAAGGTTGCCACGGCAATAGCATTTTTGACGAGTTACGGCTTTCATTTCTGTCGGAAGGCAGGATAATTCTCCCTGTCCGGCACCAAATAGGGCAAGATGGAACCCCTCAGCTGCACAATCAATTGCAATTGAAATTCGTAGTTGTGCCTGAGCATCGCCATAAAGCACCATGAAAAGAAATAGATGCAAAGCAACCGCACACTCCTTTCTGCATGAACAGAGTGTCTTGTGGGGCCTTAAAGACTAACACATTTAGCATGGCATCAGCTCTCATGGACTAAAGCCCAGATGTGCAGTGTTATTCTCAGCTGGCATATCTATCTATCATCTATCTATCTATCTATCTATCTATCTATCTATCTATCTATCTATCTATCTATCTATCATCTATCATCTATCTACACATTATATAGAGGAGATGGAGCCAAAAGGCCATGAAATGCTAGAGTGATACTGTGATGTTCGTATGCAAAGCTGAAATGTACACAACATACGTAAGTGAAGTGACCAGTTGCGAAGGCGGTAAATGGGAATATTGTAGTCTATTGAGCTTTGCTATGTTAATTGAACAGCTGTAGTCAGAGAAAAATCCCTGGTCATAGAATCATAGAATCACAGAGTTGGAAGGGGCCATACAGGCCATTTAGTCCAACCCCCTGCTCAATGCAGGATCAGCCTAGAGCATCCCTGACAAGTGTTTGTCCAGCCGCTGCTTAAAGTCTTCCAGTGAGGGGGAGCTCACCACCTCCCTAGGCAGCTGATTCCACTGTTGCACAACTCTTACTGTCATAGGGGCGGGTGCAGCGCGTGCAGCCGTCCCCGCGGTGAGGCTCCTGCCAGGAAATACAATTCCCCCGCCAGAATTTGGTAAGCCTATACTGTCAAAAAGTTTTTCCTAATATCCAACCGGTACCTTCCCACCCTTAACTTAAACCCATTATTGCGAGGCCTACCCTCTGCTGCCAACAGAAACAGTTCCCTGCCCTCTTGTGACAGTCCTTCAAATACTTAAAGAGAGCACTCATGTCCCCCTTAAACACTGTACCGTAGTCAACTACAACATGGACTTTGTAAAAGACTACGTTTCTACATATTAAAATATCCACATCTACCAATATTTCCAACACTATCAATATTTCCTATCAGTATTTCCAACAGTCCCTGTGAGCAGAGTACTTGGACTATTCAGATTTTTAATCTTATCCCTTCAATAGGAACTTACCCTGATTCCATCTTGTACACTCTGTTAACTTAAAACTGTGCTCTGGAAGTGGGGGGATATGGGAAAGAAGTAATTGTGAACAGTGCTGAGGAAAATGTTAGTATGACAAGTAAGGCATATGAATTCAGGTAAGTCTAAAAAAAACATATTTTTATTCTTTTTCAAGGGCAACTCTAAAAATTAATAATGTACCTATCAGTCTGCTGTACAAAGTTTGAAGCCTTCCTGCAACCTAGGTGGCTTCTCCTCCAGTGGAAGTCACTTTGGCTGGAAGAAAACTCCTTAGGCCAGAAGAACTTCATAGAATCATAGAATGTTAGAGTTGGAAGGGACCTTGCAGGTCATCTAGTCCAACCCCCTGCACTCTGCAGGAGTATACTGAAAGATAGTCCAACATACCTACAACATACTTGAAAGATGGTTGTCCAGCCTCAGCGAAGGAGCATCCACCACCTCCCGAGGCAGACTGTTCCACTGCTCAACCACTTTTACAGTTAGGAAGTTTCTCCTAATATTTAGCTGGTAATGACTCCCTTGTAATTTCCACCCATTAGATCTAGTCTTGCAATCCGGAGCAAGACAGAATATATCTGCTCCATCTTCTACATGACAGCCCTTCAAATACTTGAAGACTGCAGTCATGTCCCCTCTAAGCCTTCTCTTTCCCAGGCTAAACATACCCAACTCTTTCAGCCTTTCCTCATAAGATTTGGATTCCAACCCTCTCACCATCCTGGTTGCCCTTTTCTGGACACCCTCGAGCTTGTCAACATCCTTCCTAAAATGTGGTGCCCAAAACTGGACACAGTACTCCAGGTGGGGTCTGACCATAGCACAATAGAGCGGAACTACCACCTTCCTTGATCTGGGCACAATGCTTCTGTTTATGCATTCTAAGATTGCATTAGCTTTCTTCACAGCCACATCACACTGCAGGCTCATTTTTAGCTTGTGATCAACCAGAACACCTAGATCCCTTTCATATGTGCTGCTGTCAAGCCAAGTCCCTCCCATTCTATATCTGTGCCTTTGATTTTTTGTACCTAAGTGTAGGACTTGCATTTATCTCTATTGAAATTCATTTTATTTGTCTCAGCCCACTGTTCCAGCCTATCTAGATAATTTTGAATCCTGACTCTGTCTTCTTCAGAATTAGCAATCCCACCTAACTTCGTGTCATCTGCAAATTTGATAAGCATCCCCTCTATGTCTTCCTCCAGGTCATTTATAAAAACATTGAACAACACCACTCGAGACTTTCCTCCATGTAGACACAGAACCATTTATGAGCACTCGTTGGGTACGATTTTTCAACCAACCATGAATCCACCCAACAGTTGCACCATCCAGCCCACACTTAACCAGCTTATCCTCAAGGAGATCATGAGAAACTTTGTCGAATGCTGTACTGAAATCTGGATACACTATATCCACAGCATTTCCAGAGTCAACCATTTTGGTAACTCTGTAAAAAGAGGAGATAAGGTTGGTCTGGCATGACTTATTCTTGATAAACCCATGCTGGCTACTACCAATTAACTCATTCCGTTCAAGGTGTTCAATAATCGGCTCTAGAATTTTCCCACATATTGATGTCAAGCTGACAGGCCTGTAATTTCCTGGGTCTGTCCTTTTTCCCTTCTTGAAGATTGGGACAACATTCACTCTTTTCCAGTCTTCTGGCACAACACCAGTACTCCAGGACATATCAAAGATTAGAGCCAGAGGCTCTGAAATAACATCTGCAATTTCTTTTAGCACCCTGGGATGCAAGCCATCCGACCCTGGAGATTTGAAAGTATTTAAGGCAGGTAGATGCTCTCTAACCATTTCCTTACTTACTCTGGACTGGCAATTTCCCCTTCCTTCATATGCCCTGCATTCTTCAGTTTGCATACAGCTCACCTTACGGTTAAAGACTGACGCAAAGTGAGATTTGAGTAATTCCACTTTTTCTTCATCCCTTGTTAAGGCTTGGCCATCTTCCCCTAGCAATGAGTTTACTCCATCCCTGTTCTTCTTTTTGCTCTGAACATAGGCATAGAAATTTTCTTGTTGTTTTTAGCATCCCTCGCAAGCATCCTCCAGCCTAAGGTAGAATTCCAGTGAGCCCTTGTCCCAAGCAGAGAGAACTTCTCCAGATGGTATTGTATCTTAGTCTGGAGGAAGTTCTTCCAGCCTAATAAGCCTCCCTTTAGTCTAAGTTTAGTGTAGTGATTAAGAGCGCAGACACTAATCTGGGAGAACTGGGTTTGATTCCCTACTCCTCCACATGCAGCTGCTGGTGTGACCTTGGGTCAGTCATAAGTTCTTTTAGAGCTGTTCTCTTATGGGCAGTTCTCAAAAGGGCTCTCTCAGCCCCACCTACCCCACAGAGTGTCTGTTTTGGGGAGGAGAATGGAAAGGAGATTGTAAGCCACTCTGAGACTCCTTTGGGTAGTGAAGGGTGGGATATAAATCCAATCTCCTCCTCCTCCTCCTCCTCCTCCTCTTCTTCTTCTGTCTTCCACTGGAGGCAGGGTTGCCAAGGTGCAGGCCTGGAACCCCCAGGAGACTTTGGGGGTGGGGCATAGGGGAAAGGATGTCATTTGAGCACTAGCAAGGAATTGGGGTGATTTGCCACTGAAAGTGGGCAAATGGCAGCCCTAATGGAAGGAAAAACCACTTTAATTGTAAGAAGTTGGAAATAGAATCTTAGAACAAAATAATAAGGCCACTAAAATTGTGACAATACAGGGAACACCCAAGACAGCTGATCAGGGCTTGTGCCTGAGCACATTCCATCACCACCCTTTTTCAGGTAAGTATGTCCTTTTTGGAGCAGGTGTCTTGGCCCTTGGCTGCATCTCACAGCCTACAACCCGATGTACGCCATCCTGTCAGAAGCAGCATCAGCCAGGAATGACTTTTTATCCCATCAGCTTCTGGAAGAGCTATGTGTTTGTACGTATTTGGGGAAGGGTGTATATTATCTGTGTTATGTGCTTTGAAGCCCTAGTGCGGGAGCCCTGATCCGGGTAGCCCAGGCAATCTTGTTAGCTAAACAGGGACGACCCTGGCAAATAATTGGAAGGGGAACCTCCAAGGAATACCAGGGCTGGAATGCAGAGGCAGGTTATCAAGCCATCTCTTGGAGAGCCAGTTTGGTGTAGTGGTTAAGTGCGCTGACTCTACTCTGGGAGAACCGGGTTTGATTCCCCACTCCTCCACTTGCACCTGGCTGGATGACCTTGGGCAAGCCGTAGTTCTGATAAGAGCTGTTCTTGAAAAAGAGCAGTTTCTGTCAGAGCTCTCTCAGCCCCACCTACCTCACAGGGTGTCTGTTGTGGGGAGGGGAAGGGAAAGGAGTTTGTAAGCTGCTCTGAGACACCTTTGGGTAGTGAAGGGCGGGGTATAAATCCAATCTCTTCTTCTTCTCTCTGAAAATGTCCAAACTCCACTGGGGGTTGCCAGAAGTCACCAAATTATTAAGGGTAATTCTCAGGCTGATGCTGGATGCAAGCAATTTTTAGAAGATTGGCATTGCCAAAAGCAAATTGTGAGTCATGCTCCAAGGTCTTCTGCAGTACCAAAACTTTGCTCTGATTCTATTTTCAGCTGGGTTCTCTAGATAAATAGAGCTGCCTGGTTCTTCAGAACATGTATCTGAAGTGAGTGATGCTAATCATAACTTTGGGGAAAGCATGTTGACAGCTCTAAACACTCCCACTAGTCATAAAACAACTGAGAAATGTTGGGGAGTGCAGAATACCTATGATATGACCAGAGCTGCATAATGATCAAATTACTTTCTTTTTCTTGTGCAGCAGCCTTAGCAAAAAAGAAAGATGAGAGAGACGGAAGAAAAGCACACTAATGCTGGTGATTTACAACTCTTGATTGCCTACCCACCCTGCTTGAAAAAATCCAATGCCTGACCCAGCAAATTGCCCATTGGCTTATCACAGAAATACTATTTTTCTATAGGAAACAAAGGGCAAAGATATGCTTAATTTGCAAACCCGTTGTGGCATAAAGCCCCTCAGGGATGGTTTATATTGTTCTGGATCACTCTGGTCTGGCCTGATTCAGGTATAGGCATGCACTTAAGAAACCCTAGGCATCTAGTTAGCTTTCCTATACCAGATCATTTAACTCCTAGCCAGAAGCACACCTCAGTAACACTATAGGTTCGTTCTGGGTATAGCACATGAGTAAATACTATTAAGAGAGTCTCTGCTTTCATTTTAAGCTTTTTCAATTAAAGCATAACTATTGCGTTCTTAACGTAGACTAAATCAACAAAATATTATATAACCCATCCATCAATGTTACATAGATAATTAAAGTAAATCTATTACATGACTCCATAAGAGTTTCTTACCCCCAAAGTGGGTCATGGGTAAGGAGCCCCTTCTGAGAAGAAGCCCATAATTAGTACAACTTCCTCTATTTATAAGATTTTAAAATCATCTCCTAACAATAGCTAACTGGCCCACTTGATAAGGGTGCACATTCTTGGCTCATTCATCCTATAACTTTGAACACCATACAAGATTATATAGTTGAAATAATTTTTTTAGAATAAGAAGTTACCCCTTTTTAAGTTAAAAGTGGTTGTGTTGGTCTTTTTCGGTGACTCCTTATTTACATAAATGTTGAACTTAATAACATTATGGTCACTGTTCCCAACCAATGCTAACACATTTACATCTCTCACCAGGTCTTGGATATTACTTAGAACCAAGATCAAAGATCGCCTCTCCCCTGGTAGGTTCTGTGACCATCTGCTCCATGGCACAGTCATTGAGAGTATCTAGAAACCCAGTCTGTTTCTCTTGACTTGAACACATATTGGCCCAATCAATGTGTAGGTAGTTAAATCACCTATTATGACAGTTATTTCATCTAGCTGCTTTCCTTAATTCTTTTCCAATTTTTAAATCATCCTCTAACCATTCATCTGGTGGGTGATAACAAACTCCCAGAGTTAAACTTCCTTTTGGGCCCACTATTTCCACCTTTAGCATTTCTATAGGTGAATCTCTTTCCTTTACATTGTTACATTTCTCTTACATTCTCAGTCCTACTGAACTGTATACCCTCTCTGACATACAGAGCCACTCCAAGAGCCACATCCAAGTGCTATGTAAGTCCCACTGAATTTATTGGGACTTACTGCAGAATAAATGAATAGCACTGTGCTGCTTTTTTTTGAGTCTGCATCATTCTACATTTGACAAAGTCCTACCTCCTCATTCATCATGAATGACTAAGGCTACTCAAAGTTCCATGTACTGATCTGATGGTCTGAACACATTCTCTTCATGAACAACAGGAAGATCTGTATACCTTCTTTTATAGACATATAGATTTTCTTTAGAATGCCTGGAGAAAATATATATGTGTATAAATTATATGCAGTTAGGATCTGTTCAGACCTTCTGGTCAGTGCATAGAAAAAGGAACAGTAGACATGATCTCCCCATCTCCTACATAAGCCCTGAAAGGGGCTTATATTAGCTTCCAGTAAAATGCATGTACCTGAGCTAATTCGGCCCCGGTCACACGGAACATTAGCCACGCTACAGAGATGGAAGATAGGCGGATTTTCCGGGCGCGATCACAGCACCACATCTGGAAAGCGTAGAGCTCCCGTGGTTCACCTGAGGCTTCCCACCGAAGATGCGCGGTAAAAAACTAGTACCTCGGAGGTACTAGTTTCTGGAAACTGCGGGGCAAGGGCAGGCGCTGATCGTGTTTCCGGTGGAATCCCGTGGCATCCGGCGCCCGCCCATGTCCTGTCGGGAACAGGGTTTTTTTTAAAGTCTCCACAGGATGCGCACAAGCACCCAACGGCGCATGCACACAAAGAGGCCCCCTCCCACTGCAGCCGGGCTTGCCGCCTCTGGAGGGTCGCTATGGCCACTGTCGCGCAGGCGATTAGAGTGGCTGTGACGAGGGGGCCCACCTCCCCCTTCATTGGCTATGCCTCGGAGCTCTGTTGGGTCCGGAAGCGTCTGTCGCCCTCTCCGGTAAGCCCACCACCCGCCTTCGGATGTGCAGATACGATTGCTCAGTCATGTGTATGCACAAACTTCAGTTTAAAAAAAATATATCCAACCCGTTTCCCATGGAAGCGGCGCCTAGCGATTGCTGGTGTGATTGCGCCGCACAGCTTCTTTGCCGCGCTACAGGATCATCGTGTGATCGGCACCTGCCCCCTAACCACGGGACCTCCACGGGACGTCTAATCACGCAACCGTGCGTTATTTTCCTCCGGGGCAAACAGCCACACTCCCCCCCCCACATTTTCCTGCCCATGTGGCTGAGGCCTTCATATGTCAGTTTAATATACCTAGACCTTACCTGTTGTGCCAGTCCTTAAATACCCTAGACAGGCAACTTGTCTTCTCTAATGTTAAGGTCAGCTCTGTCTTAGTATTAGCTGTGGGCTATCATGGGGCCTAGAGAAAATCTCCCCCCTTTCCTTCTCAGCCTTTCCCAACAGATCTTATCAAGTATGGTCAACTGTTCTGGATTTATAGCAGGCAGGTTATAAAGATTGGCAGCCTCTCTAAGGGTTGGAAGTCATTAACAGATGCCTAGCTTTGCACTGGCTATATATCCGCAGGCAGGGGATTTCATCAACACCCAACTATATTGCAATGGGAAGGAAATTTAAAATGACCTTTTGGTCATTAGTTTTCCTGGTGGTACATCTAAATTTTAAAACAGAAAAATGAAATCCTCAGAACTATGGTATGGAACTAAATGGTATGAGGTGTGGGGAAAGCATTCCATTAATGCATTATGAATTCCATAAATATCATATGAAAGGTGCAGATGTCGTGAGAATTCATAGCTCAATTTGCATCTATCATGCCACATTAGTAGAATTGGTCAATAAAATAGCCCCAGACATCCAAATGTGACTCTCTTTTTAATTAAAAACAGTGACTAATAGCTTGGGAGAGAGGGGGAAAAGAGAACTTTATTACATTGAAAACACTACAATCTGGCTTTTATGAGCTCAATTTCTTGGGCATGGCATGAAATGTTACATTAAACCACTGGCTACTGGTGATGTTTGCAGAGAAAAGGGAAGATGAGCGCATTGCAGATAGAAAGGGACACCATGAAGTTAATATGTTTACTTGGCCAAAGAATGAGTGAGGCAAAGATGTGATAAAAGGGAATAAAACATTGCATAATTTACTCAGTTGAGTTTAAGTGGGTTAAAGCTAATATGTAGGGTTGCCAGATCTGGGTTGGGAAATACTTGTAGATTTGGGGAGGGGGGCTGGGAAGGGCAGCGCTAGGAGAGGGGGAGGGACCTCAGCATAATGCCATAGAGTTCACCTTCAAAAGGCAGCCATTTTCACCAGGGGAACTGATTTTGGTCATCTGGAGATCAATTGTAATAGTGGGAGATCTCCAGGTGCCACCTGGACTTTAGCAACCCTACTAATAAATTATGCCCCATGTGGATCTGGTCCATCTTTATTTAATACATCTTTCAGATGGTTCACTGATACAGGGAAATATACATTGCCTTCCCATTGACTTCCGAGGTGACTACAGAAATGAAAATCAATTATCCCTTGAAAACCTGAGGAGTTGGCAGGGGATTGCTGAGAGCTGCCAGACTTGAATAGGAAGAAACCTGCACAAGTGTGCAGATATCCTGTGGGAGGAGCCATTCTGGGTCACCAGAAGCTGAATTGTGCAAAGCAAGGCCATCAAACTGTTTTCAGATAATCTTTGGCCCCCTTCTCACAATAACACTAAGCCTTGTTGAGGTAGCCTACATGGGGCTGCTCCTGCGATGATTTGGAAAACTCGTCAACTTTTACCTGATGTTAAATCAATAAAACCCTGCCACACCAGTGCTGAAGCAATTGCACTGGCTACCAATTTGTTACTTGACCAAATTCAACATGCTGTTTTTAACTTTTAGAACTGTAACCTGTCCTGGATACCTCAAAGAACATCTCCCTCCAGTTTACCATTAGCCAGAAAGGCTTTGTTTTACTTTCCAGAGAATGAAGAGGATAGGCATAAGAACATAAGAGAAGCCAATGTTGGATCAGGCCAATGGCCCCATCCAGTCCAACACTCCCATTTCATTGCTGCCAATGAATTTGGCAGTGCAGCCTTGAGAACGGTTACACCTTTCTAAGCCCATTGACTTCAATGGATTTAGAATGGTGTGACTCTGCTTACAATGGCACTGTAAATAATTTCCTCAAATAGTTTGCATCCAGAAAGCCCCAGGTTCAAAGCCCAGAATCTCTTGTTAAAAGGATGTGAAAGACTTCTGGCTAAGTCCCTGGAGAGATGCTGCCAGTCAGTGTAAGCAATGCTGACCTTGGTGGACTAATGGTCTGACTCAGTATCAGGCCATTTCATGTGTTCAAGCCATCCAGAGTTGCCCCTTAACTTTTTCCTGATATGTCAATTTTCAGTTTTGGTATGAAGGAATGTCCAGTCTTGTCTACATCACCTGAAGTCCAAGTCATGATTAGTTCAATGCACAGGCTGCTTTTTACCAAGTTGCTATCACATTTGTATCCCACCCTTCCTCCAAGGAGTTAAAGGCAGCATACATGGCTCTCCTTCCTCTCATTGTATCTTCACAGTATTGTGCCTTCTCTTTATTTTGAGTCTGGGTTGCCATGTTTTCAAATACCTAGAATGGTAATGCTGACCAGAGGTCAGGCTGAGGTTAACTACAGTTATAATTGACCATTTAAACCAGACGCCACCTTTAATGTACCTTACGGCTTTTTTCTTCATTTGAATTCACAACCACTCTATTTTACAGGTGGATAAATGGTCATACGAATATGTTGTTCACAGCCATCCGGTGACAGCCAAGCTACCTGTGCTCCAACAATGGCTGAGCATTCCACAGGGGCAATGCACTTCTGAAGCTAGACCAGTTCTGTCCGTGCAATCAGCACTTGAGTATGGAGCACAAGCATAATTTCCCTGGGCCAAAACTTTTATTGCATCCCACTGCCCCAAGACATGTACATGCTATATATACAATGTCACAGATAATGAAAGAATATCATTCTGTTTTCTTTCTGAAATGATAGAAATGGGCCATATTCAGGATCTGATGGACCTCTTCCACCCTTATCGACCTGCAAGGTCTTTGAGATGCATGCATAGTCCTAACTGTTGTAGATGGGAACTGGTTTTGGAAGAGATAAGACTGTTTGGAACTTGAGGGAAACCATTTTCAGCCACCACTCCCCATTTGTGGAGCTCCCTCCCCCAGGAGTTGGATTGGTGTCAACCCTACAGGCCTAGCTGATTTTATGAGAGATTATTGTTAGCCAGTTTGAGAACTCTGTAGATGAAAATGAAATCTCAAAAAGACAGAAATTAAGGCTTGCTTCTTGAGCCACACTCTCCTCTGAATGTCCTGGAAAAGAGTACCCATTTCCTCCCAGGCATGAGCTGTCATTCCATGACTGTCTCAACACAGGATACCAGCAGGTATAAATGAAAAACATATTGGCAGAAAGGATTGTGACACTCAGACTTGGGACTGTAACTGAGATAGGACCAGTTCAGGTGACCAGATTCATGGCTAGCTTTGGACCACTTTAGCTTTCAAATCAAATTAAACTAAAGATTGCTAAGAAGAATTTTCATATGTGGTCCTTATTTCTGAGGGAAAATGGTGTGTGTGTGTGAGAGAGAGAGAGTTCACACATGCAGACCCTGACCTGGATAGCCCAGGTTAGCCCAAGCTCAGATTTTGGAAGCCAAGCAGGATTGGCACTGTTTGGTACTTGGATGGGAGACCACCAAGAAAATCTGGGGTTTCTACACAAGGGCAGGCAATGGCAACCCACTGCTGTTTGTCCCTTGCCTTGAAAATCTCCCATGAATCTGGTCACCTGAACTGGTCCCATCTCAGCTACAGTCCCAAGTCTGAGTGTCACAATCATTTCTGCCAATATGGTTTCCATTTATACCTGCTGGTACCATGTGTTGAGATAGTCATGGAATGATGGCTCATGCCTGGGAGGCCACCATAAGTCAGCTGCAACTTGAGAGCACTTTCCACTCCCACCATTTCCCCTGACCTGGATGGCCCACACTAACCCAGTCTCATCAGATCTTGAAAGCAAGGACCCTGGTTAGTACTTGAATGGGAGACCACCAAGGAAATGCAGGGTTGCTATGCAGAGACAGGCAATTGCAAACCACCTCTTTCGATCTCTTGTCTCTTACTCTCAGAGTAGTGTTGCCAGCTTTTCAAAAAGCTCCTTTTCCTTGAATAAGAAATAATAAATGCTCCTTATTTTGTTTCTTTTGATATTCATTTATATTTCTGTGAATGGTTTCAGTTCTCCGCTTTTCGTTATTGGTTTTGTAGAATTGTTTGCATAGTGTATGCATGCTGCATGGTTTTTATATGCAATTTACACAGTATTTATATGCACACTGAATGCCATGTATGCATATAATATGCTGATTTATTGATGCACAAATCACACTGAAAAAAATATGTACATATTACAATTCAGTGCAAGGAAGCAGAAAAATATGGAAAATGGAAGTGCCATAAACTTAATTCACACCAGGGACAAAACAAATCCAGAAAAGGAGTCTCCTGTTGCCCCACAGCAGGAAAGGGAAGGTGGGGGCTTATGGAGAAGGATTTCAGGAGCCATACAGCTGTGCTGGACCAGACGAATGGTCCATCTATTCTAGTGGTCAGCCAGATGACCCTGAAAGTCCTATATCAGCAGAGCATGGAGGCAAAGCCTTCTCCTGTTTTTGCTCCTTACCTCTGGTATTCAGTGGTTTATGCAATTTACTCATGGACGTGCCATTTAGTCTTTGTGGCTGATAGCCATTTGAGGGGTCTTTCCTCCGTTTATTTACCTAATTGCCTTTTAAAGACTTAGTGGTCATCACTACATCCTATAGTGATGAATTCCACATGTTAATTACTCTGCGATTGAGGAAGCACTGTCTGTGTTGTCCTGCATCTGAGAAACCCTGGCTGCAACCTCAGTTTTTTTTCCTGATGTGGATTGGTTACAAACACGAGATCAAAACAGATCAGCCATCAGGAGAGCCTTGTTTCTTTTGCTTGTCTTTTTTTTCTTCTTGAGGGCTACCAACAGCATGGGGAAGGCAGGTTTGACTGAGAAAACCACACGGGAGGGAAGAGTTCTCGTCTTTTTCACCTCTCTTGCTGCTGATAAAAATCTATCCACCATGCAGCTTCTGGTTAGCATTTTTCAAATGCTGCAGGAATCTAAGTACAAAATCTCCCAGCTTCTCCACCATGGACAGCCATGATTTGTGTGTCAAGACCTGGCAACCCTGGTTGGTCTCCATGACTTCAAGAATCTCTCCTGTGTCACCTGCAGACTCTGCCCAGTGGATATAGTCCCTAATTAGTTGTTCTTTCACATTTCTAAATGGATCCAGAAGAAAAGTCCAACATGTGCTGAATGAGGTCATCACCACAGGAAGCCCAATTAGCTAAAAATAAAGCTGCAAATGTTACTTGAATTGGCACAGGCAGTTGCCTCCAAGAGGGCCATAATCAAATTGCTGCCTTTGTTCCAGAAGGTTTAGCAAGACCTTTTACCTCCCAATGTGTTCCTGACCCTGCGATTGGCCTTGGGAAGGGCAGAGGCATGGATGGAAAAATGTGACGGCTGCCTTATTCCCCATCCTCTCTATACCTGCTCATTTCCTTGCTATGCTTACAATTACCTGGACAGAAAACATCTGCTGGTGTCCATTAAGGAATAAAGATTAGTAGCTTTTATTTAAACTTGGCGTTCTTGGTTATTTACTGGGACTTGAGCGGGGAGGGGGAGAGACATTGGAACCTAATTACAGAGCAGATGCTGAGAGTGGTATTTATTCACCAAAACCGCACAGGTCATTCATTAAAATATCAGTTTTAATTAGCAAACACCTGTTTTGTGTTTGATTTTACACTGATACGTACTGTCTGCAATTTGCTTTCTTCAGTACAAGCAATTAGATAGCCCTGACAGTAACAGTTAATCTAATTAGAACAGGGGTGCCCTGGGAGCCCAGTGCTGACTTCGAGAAATTGCAGACACATAATCACAGCTCCATTCCATTAGAAGCTGGAGGTAGTGGTGGCATGTCTCCTCCATCCCTGCTTATGCCGGATTTTATTTTGGGGGGAGGGGAAACCTTCATGTAAAAAATGGCAAATGAATTTGAAGTTGCAAAAGATCATGCATGCAATCTGTCCATGGACTTTTAAATAGTTGTTGAATCCTGTCCCAGAAGTTATAGTGATGAATGGTAGATTTTTTTTCAGCTTTGGACTCAGCGGTTATAGTGATGAATGGTAGATTTTTTTTTCGAGCTTTGGACTCAGCATTGTAATTTCACTGGGGACCATGATATTATAGGTTAGGAAGGGGTCAAGGCATCTGTGGTTGAGCATATGTTTCATACACAGGAAGTCCCACATACAATCCCTGGTATCTCCACTTCATCTAGTAAGTAAGATCACTGCTTGACCTTGGAGAACCATTGCCAGTCAGAGTAGACAATAATGGCCTTGATGGACCAATGCTCTAATTCAGCATACAGCAGCTTCATTTGGGATGTTGCAGATTTTGTCACAAACATGCCCAATGTTCAAATTTGTGTTTGAAAGTATCAGTCAGATGTGAGCTGATCACCCAGCCTGTTGGGTTCTTGTTGAACAGCTGCAAATGCCTGACAAACAGGTTTGTATTGCATCAGGTTTTTACAAAACCGTATATGTGCAAAAACCACTGCTGATCAAATCGAGAAGCAGCCAGCAGCATTCCTAGAAACTACTGAGGCAAACACTGGAGGGTAGGATTTTATTAGGACACAGCATTTATTTATGACTGATTTATATGATTGGTGTCTGGTTTAATTGTCTGTTTAAACAATTCCCTGCTGAATGGAGCAGTTCTGC